>NC_141158.1:85810924-86088424 GCF_053477565.2 Lygodium microphyllum
CTAAGAGCTGTTCCTCAGAGAGGATGATGCGCAAGGTGTTTGACTGGGGGGCACTCGCAGAATGCGCCGGCGTCTGACCAAAGGTTTCCATTGCGTGTCCCTGCTGGGAACCTACTTATCACGCTTCTGTGCTACTGGGGGGGGGGAGGGGGAGTGGGGGGGAGGCTTGTCAAGCGGGAGGGGGGAGGACTAACGAGAGGGCGCAGGGCGGGGGGAAGGACTGGCGCAGGCGGGGGGGACTGGCGGAATGTGAATAAATTGCTCTCAACTTGCGACTATATAGTCATCTGGAATGGATATAGCCACATGGGATAGAACGTGCAATGGAAAGAAGCTACTCTCCCCACAATCTGCAATTCCAAAACCGACCATCAGTTGTGCTTATGATTGCATAGTTTTGTTTTTCAAGAGGACTTTCAGAGCAGCGTTACAGTGGAGCAATTCTTCAATGTTATAAGCCCAGTTTCTTAGACCTGACACTGATCACCCTTGCAGAGATGAAACCTTCTATGGGTTTTAATTCTTCTGGCTTCACTATGGAGGGTTGTAGGTTAAATCAACACTGATTCTAACCTCTCAAAATTGTGCCAACATTGTCTAGCAGTTTGCTAAATCCTGTACATTGGTGTTTTATTTATGGGCCTCTTATTATCTGTGCAGACTAATTACCCACTGCAAACATGGGCTCATACTTGAAAGGAGTTGACGTACATGAATACTTGGCTTGCTTGGGGAAGAATGTCGTTGCACAAGCAACATTTGGAACCTTAAGAGGCACACATAATCTTGAACAACCAGAGCACATTGAATTTGTCGAAGATGTGGATTCCTGTGCAAAGCCCGCAGGCAGTGCAGGTGGAACTGACACAAATCTTGGATGGGGCTCAGAAAATGTTACTCATGAACATGCAGTAAGCTCTCACGATAATGAGTGGAGTGGACCGACCAAAGTCACTCCTGGTGATAATACTGGCTGGGGCACAACAGACGGTGGGGCTGAAAATGACAAGACAAATGACTTTGGCTCTGGATGGGCTGCTTCTCCTAGTCATGATACTGGCTGGGGCACAACAGACAGTGGGGTCACCGATGACAAGATGAATAACTTTGGCTCTGCATGGGCTGCTTCTGATAACCAGCAGGATGGGAAAAATGAGTTTACTTCTAGTGATGGATGGAATACTGACAGGAGCAAATACCAGCCACGCAAGAATTTTTCCACTGACAAAACAGGTTCAGCTGAAGGAAAAGACATCAGTGGGAGGAGTGGGAGATTTGGGCCATCAGGATCCAACCGAATCCCACTAGGAAAGCGAAAATGGAATGCAGTACAGAAGAGTGCTCAAGTTGATGCTGCACCATTTAAAGCAGCGAGACCTGACCACAATGGACTTGGTGGATCTGATGGTGGCTGGGATGCTGCAGAAATTGGTGGCGATGGATCAAATGGAAACTGCGGAAGTGGTTGGGATGCCATGAATGGACAGACTGATACATTTTTGGAGGCTGCAAATCCTGCCTGGGACTCAGAAAATGTAATTCCCAAAAATGCAGTAAGCTCTCATATAGGCTGGGGCACAATGGACACTGGGACAGACAATGATAAGCCAACTCCTAATGATGATACTAGCTGGGGCACACTGGACAGTGGGGCTGGCAACAAGAAGGCAACTCTTAATGATGATAATGGCTGGGGCACACTGGACACTGGGACAGACAATGATAAGCCAACTTCTAATGATGGTACTGGCTGGGGCACACTTGGCAATGGGGCTGGCAACAAGAAGGCAATTCCTAATAATGATACTGGCTGGCACACCATGGACAGTGGGGATGGCAAGGACAATGCAACTCCTAATGATGATACTGGCTGGGGCACCATGGACAGTGGGGACAAGGCAACTCCTAATGATGATCCTGGCTGGGGCACAATGGACAGTGGGAGCATTGACTCTGGATGGGCTGCTTTTGATAGTCAGCAGGTTGGGAAAAATGGACTTCACTTTACAACTAAGGATGGCCAGTCTTCTGATGATGGATGGAATACTAACAGGATAAAAGATGGGCCACTAACAGGTAAGTGGGATGAGCAACCCAGGAGAATTTTTGACAAATCAACTTCAGCTGAAGGAAATGACATGAGTGGGAGGAGGAGTGGGAAGTATGGACCTTCAGGCTCCAACCAAATTCCACTAGGAAAGAGAAGATGGAATGCAGCACAGCAGAGTATTCAAAATGACAGTGCACCCTTGAAACTGGTAAGTTCTGGTGACGAGGGATGGGGTGGCCATAATGAAACTAAAGTTCAAGGTGAGGAAGCTGCAGTTGATTGGAACTCTACAAATGAGCGTGATACATCAGCTGAGAATAACTGGAAATCACCAATTCCATCGACTCACGAAAAAGGCGCTTGGGGGACTAGAAACCCATCCTTCCAGCAGAACAGGCGGCGGTCAGCTTATAATCAGTTAAGAAATGCACTGTCATTGCCAGAACTTTGTGAGGTCAGTGAAGTGCATCAGTTGATGAATCAGATCCTTCACTGCAGTAATTACGGAGATGGTGACAGGCTGAAAGAAGAACATGAAACCGAAGTGCGCGACAAAGTCCTGCTGTATCATCCCCAGAAAGACATAAAGTTTGCTGGTGGAGTAGATTACATGATTATTGACAAACATCCAGATCATGATGCACGGTGCTTCTTTGTGGTGCACTCAGACGGATCAAAAACTGACTTCTCATACTGGAAATGTCTGGAGGGGTTGGTCCGGACCAAGTATCCTGAACTTGCCAAGGAAATATTTGTGGACGGAACTGACAGAGTTCATGTTCAAAAGGAGTCACAGCCTTGACATAGCATATGTAAGCCGTTGAAAAACTGGATGTGACTGACCTCTGGATAAGAGTATTTCATATGGACTGGATGTCCTATGGGTCCTTGAGTCACCATTATGTAGATAGACATGGTTACTGTTGATAAGGCCTTTACGTGGTAGGATTTAATGCCATAGTACATATGTGGAAGTTTTTGACCGTAGTCAGTTTTTCTGTGAGCTCAAAATGAATGTTTTGTATAATTGAGCATACGTGTGTGCTATTGAACTTTAACTTTTAGTGCAGCTCATACCTAGATTTCAAATTGCCCTGAGCTGAATGAAGGGATCACAAGATGTGGATCTGACCAGTGGCTTGTAATGCACCAGTTTTTGATAGTCGTTAGATATGGTTGCCGTGTGTTGAACAATTTCAGTTTTTGACTGGCACTAACAAGTGCACTTGCTGAAAAAACTGCCCCAAGGTTCAAACACATGCACTATCTATTGGCACTACTTGTTGCAGATGTGAAGTAGTTGTGATCCACAGCTGTAGTCTACTATGCACCATTGCATTTCCTTTATGATTTGGTGCTGAATCTATGCTTGTCTTGAGCATGCTCTATACAGCTGTATAAACTATATTTATAAGTGTACCTTGTCCTATCCTCGGGAGTCAAACTCGCAGCCAAAACATACCCCAATCATATGCCTTTGTACCAGATCTGCCAAAGTCTGCCATTGGGGATGCACAAGAAGTGGGGTGCAGTCTTCAAATTGCCCTTCCTTACATAGGCTTTAAATTCTTTTTGGTTAAGACTCTACTAAGCTCATTGATTTCACCCTAAAGGAAGAGCAATACTGAAAAAAGAAAAACAGAATGGAGGTCATAGCAAAGCGGGCACTGCACGGTGCATATGTGGGCTTTAGCTATAGATCAGCCTGCCTTTCAGCTATAGCCATCACCTGTTCATATTTTGGTGATGTACTCACAAGGGGGTGCATTCTTTACAATTTGTCACAAATAAAAATTTGAACTAAAATTTAACAATTCAATGCCGAAAGGGAGACCCTTTTTACCAGTTACTGGTTGGTATCAGCCTCCATGTCACCTTGGAGGCTGATAATTAACATCAATCGCTTATGTGCAGGTACCCAAATTTTTCTTGCTTTGATATGTATCTCACCCAGGTCACATAGCATGCAAGTAGTAGTTGCATAGTTGATTCGCATTGCATGCAGAGAAGTGTGCTTACTGGTAGATCAAATATCTTATTTGCAATGGTGGATATGGTGAGAGGAGCAACATTTTCTCTTTGTTGTTAAACCTCGTTAAGGAAATAGAAATAAAGAACCGTGTGTTCAGTCTTTATAGGCTGGACTAATGTATGGCCCAAGTTCTAACTTAGATGCATTTAGTATTACAAGAATCATAGGAATCTAGTAGAATAGTCCATAATAAAATGCCCTTAGAAGGATTCTAGTTGTTTAGCACTTCCTATGGGAAGGTCAAATGGTTCTTTCTTCCTTCATCAACATACGCTGTGTTTTTCCACTTTCTCAAGGCAAAAGGGCCTAAGAAATCTTGGCTTTCTCAAGGCAAAAGGGCCTAAGAAATCTTGGCTATGGGGATAGGGATGGCCTAGATAGAGGGATAGAGGTACTTCATTGATTATGTGAAGTTGTGTGGGACTATGCAATTATTCTCTTTTAGTCTTGATGAACCTTGGAAGTCACCTTTTCAATCAAAATGTTGCACGAATTTGTATATCTCAATTGCAACCTTGGTAATAGTAAGCACATCATTGTCCATAATGGCTTCTCAATCTATGTTCCTAGTGTAAAACTCACTTGCAATATACATGTACAATTGTGTGTAACTTGAGCATTGGATATCAAGGAGGGCCGAGGTGTAGACATTGTTTACATTGTTTTAATTTGTTCATTTCTCATCCGGTTTTGGAAAGAGGGATGGATTCTTTGGACTTCTTCTATTCCTCTTAGAAGCCTATTAGCTATTAACAAGTATTCCCATGTAGATCTCATAGATTTCACTTATTGAGGGTAATGGTGACACCTATAGGATTGATCCATCCATATATCCTTGCATATGACATAGCTAGACCATTCTATAGCTATAGATTGAGTCACAGGCACACCTCTTGGTGGATATTCTTTGTTGTGGCAATCATGCATTGCCTACTTGCTATAGCATCTTGTGCATACTTATGTTCTTAGATGTTTTGGGGGCTAGTTTTGGGAGAATCTCTTCCAAATGATGGAGAGAACTTTCATTTTATGTGCTCTCTATGTCATTGTGTTATCTACTATACTAATGGAGGATGTGATCTTTTCATTGTTTAGGATCTACATGTACCTTGAAACTCGAAAGTCACTTTGATAAAATTTCATGGACTTATCAATGCTTGGGGTGCATGGCATCAACTTTTTCCCTAGTAACATAAGAGTATGACCATGTATGGTTTATGGAGAGAGAGAGAGAGAGAGAGAGAGAGAGAGAGAGAGAGGTATATGGATGGAAGACCATATGCTCAAGGAAATATAGCATGAGTACTCGCACTCTTGTAGAGCGTTAGAATTTTCATAAACCTACATACATGTATCCCCATTTACATTGTTCCAACTTGATCACTATATCTAGGTAGAAGTTGCCATGGTTGGGATAGGTGATCCCAGTCCCTAGCACACTAAGGTTATGATATTTTTTTCTATGTTTTGACACCTAGATGACAATAATGTAATTCACTTTTGTTTGAATATACTATTCCTTTATGTAAAGATGGTCTTTTGCCTCTATGGCATGGCCTTTTGTTTACCTTGATCTTATAAAATGGCAAAGCATTCATATAATCTTACCAATTAGGCCATGCTTGATTGTCAATGGAGTCTATGAGATTTCTTCTATAGCAAAGTAATCATGTGACAAATCCAACACCTCAAATCTTAGATACAAATAACCTTATTAAACATAAAAGAATTCAAACAAGTTAACAAACTCAAAAAGAACAAGAGAAAACATTTGGTAGGACCCAACCTCCCCCATGAAAAAGGCCATGGTTTGTCAATGTGTCGAATCATGATATTTTGGCCTTGCCATCACGTTTAGGAACATGTAAGAATCCCCAAAACAGTTCCAAAAGATTTGAATTCTAACTCTAGGTGAGGGAGAAACCACAAAATATCTTATTGTCCTATTCTCCAATTTTGCATACCATCATGTTCCAAAAGATTTGAATTCTAACTCCAGGTGGGAGAAACCACAAAATATCTTCTTGCCCTATTCTCCGATTTTGCATACCATCATGTTGGTTTGATAGCAAAATGGACTATACAAAGAACATAGCAAAGCATTGCATCACAAAAGCTAATTTTTATTTAAAGAAAATTTTTATTTTAATTCCAATATTTAAATTAAAAAGATCTAAATGGATACATTAATAATATTAAAGATCAATGATTTAGTAAAAATTACCACTAGAGAATATTATACCTACAATTCACAAATACGATAAATAATATCGTACTTATATATTGCAATATCATGTATTTACATACTATTGTAACATTATGCTTACTTTATAGTCACTCAATAATGACTTATACTATAAGATTCTTCAACTAAGAAATGTAAAAATGAATACTCTCCTAGATTTTAGGTGTAAACTTATAATATAAGAACAAATATTAAACTAAAATTCAATCATAGATTCACCTAACTCATCCTAATAATAAAAGTTTTTAAATTAAGTTTATTTGAATAATTGTGACCTTGCAATATATCTTAGCGATATAAAAGTAAATGACCACATTTGTTATGGATTTGTTGACATGCATTAGAAATGGTTAACTTGTATATAAAAAGATAAATTTATCTTTACTTACAAAAAGCTAATTGTAAGATTAAAAAATGTAGATACTTTAGTAAAGAACTAGGTTGACATATACAATTAAGTAAAGGAGTACAAAGATCCATATGCAATTCTTGCATGTCTCTAGTGTTGCAGTTTTACTGATGGTGTTTAGACATGTGACGTGTTTTAAAGTGAAGTACACTTGTAGATAAATTTTAACATTGTTTAATTACATGGAGAATCTCGAAAGGAGAATATGTTTTCTTGTGTAACTTGAGTATCCAATCGTATTTTTGAACTTCGTTTTTGCTATGTTAAATGAGGTTTCTTCTCTTCAAAAAAAAAAAACTTTTTACATCTTGCTGGGTGTCTGTATAGGTTGTTGTACCTTGTCACAGTTGCATTTTTCTTACGGATGGTGGTTTGCTCAAGATTCCCAGCCTTGTCTATGTTGTCAACTATTGCTTCTATGTTAACCTCGAACTTATCCTTGAACGGCTGGAATGTTTCTATGTCTTTTTTCATTTTCTTAATGGGATTTCTTTTGTGTTGTTGGATTATTTTCTCGATGTTGTTCATCTGTCCTACATACTCCTTGTTGTTCCTCTTACATCTTAAGCTATAAATGAAGCACTTGCTTTTGTGTCTTTGCATTGGCGCTTCTGAACTGGCTCGTGGGTTTTGGTTGTTGCGAACAACGGTGTTGGATGATATGGAAGTAATTGAGCTGGTGGTAGGACTTGCAGTGGTTGGGGCTGCAAGCTTTGGCACTGGAAGAACTTTGGTTTCTTCTTGGTTTTCTTTTGTCTGCATTTCTGCGAGAACATTTGATGTTATTTTTTTAAAGATGTCAGAGAAGAAAACTTGTTTGAGACCTTGCATGTAACATAGATTATATTACTGAATGGATCGGAGTTAGAATCATGTTTTTGGTTGTATACCTCTTTGCTCAAAAGGTATGTGACCTTCTCAATCGTTATTGCAAGATTGTCCGGACTGTGATTGTAGTGGTTATTTTTCATGTAATCTTCTAGTGTGTCCTTGCCTTCTTTTTTCGTGACAACTACCAACTGGTTGAGCGAGATGTTAAATCCATAGTGTAGCAACTCGATTGGATATGTTCTAATGCCATTTGTTCTTGTGTCCAAAAGTGCTTGGGCCATGCTTGTTCATAGTGGATTGTCAACCGAGTCTTCGTACTCAAGTTTGAGTCTATCAAGTATGTCTTTGAGGAATCCTACATGTTAAGTGCACATGTCTTAGCATTGTTGTTTTAAGTAAAAATGAAGGTTGTGAAATTTGCAGGAGCTTGTGTACCAATTACAATCTTGTCATCTGATGCAAGATGCCATCCATTGTCAAGAATTTGAGTGCATGTGGCCATTAGGTTTTGGAGACTGTTGTACATTGCGAATCCATTGACATATGTTGATGGCTTTTGCCCAACAACATTTGCCATTCTCATCTAGTTGTCGCTATGTACTTGTGATTTTGTGTATTTGCAGGACGATTCTCGATTTGGCGCATGTGGTTTTGAATGTATAGCTAGAATATCTGCATGCATAGGTCAATGTGTTCAGGTGAAGTAATATATATTTTTTCGTATACATTCTAGGTATCGTTTGGATTGTGTGTACCTCGTCCAAAGTCATCTTTGCCTTGAAGGCTGTTGTGTATCTATAAAGGAGAAAATGAGGTTGGCTCATTAGTATGCTAATAAATATATTAGTAGATGAATAAAATTACGAATACACATTAGTATATTAGCAAACAAAGTTTGAAAGAAGGTTTACAAGATTGCTTGATTTCTTGCTACGAGAAGCATATAACATTGTTGTGTGATGGAATGTGTTCGATTTAATCTTTGTTTGTTTTTTGTTGAGCTATGTTGTTTCTCTACTTGAGTCATGGTGTTTGATGCAAAGGCATATGGATCTGGAAGGCTAGATGAGATAGCAATTGGTGTGACTACAATGATAACTGAGAACATTGACCTCACCATAGGTGCAACAAACTATGTGATGTGTAAGATCAACTATATCGACACAACAAACGACAAAATATCAACAATCCAAGGCACAATCCAGTCAACAAGCCAACAGCTCACATGTTGCCACAACAAGCACCAACGCAAGGCGTTGATGAATAGCAAGTGGTACCATAAATCCATGTTCTCTTTGACACCCGCAAAACGATCATCGGCCAAAAATTACAAGGAGCCACAGTGAACCAAAAAACACTTCTATATATAAGAAGTGTGTTCGCGCTTGGATTAGTATACGTAATGCTCTCCCACAAAATTGAAAGAAGAAATTTGCATATGTAAGGTTGACGTTAAGTCAATTGCCTTGGCAACTAGTAGTGCATGGTGTCATGCCCAAATCTTTTCCAATTCGCACAAGGACTTGATTTGGGATTAGGAAATTCAGATGGCAGGTGGTTCCCTCCATAGTGCATACATTGCATGTGAGGTTGTACTAGCCTTCATATTGACTCTTGTAGTCTAGCTTACTCCGATTTTAGGTCAGCTATAACTTGGGTCTGGTCAACACTCTTTTACTAGGGGCTGCTCGCTCACTAGTTATTGCAGTTCTCTTGGTATTTATAAATGCATTGCTCTCTTCCTCCATAGCCTGAGAGCTTCTCTCTCTAAGTCATCCACCCATATGGCCTCCTCAAAGACTCTTGCAAGCACATCCCTATGCATGTTTGAGTTGCTTGCTAGGGCCTTATAGAGTTCTTCATTGTGGATCCCATTAATGAATATGATAAAGACCACTCTCTCATTGGGTTGCTCCATTGGCAAGTATCCTCTTGTAGAGACTCCTCACATGTGTGATGTAGTCTCGTATGTCCTCTTTCTCTTTTTGATTAATATTCATGAGCTTAACAATGAGATTATTGGAGTATCCTACCTTCGAGAATCTCTTGATTAAGAGGTCCGTCAACTAAGTGAAGTTATTGCATTCAACATTGTCTAGACTGGTAAACCAAGTCTGTCCCTTGCCTCCCAAGCAAAGACCAATTGCTTGTGATTGTTGAGCAGGGTTGCTCCATTGGCAAGTATCCTCTTGTAGAGACTCCTCACATGTGTGACATAGTCTCATATGTCCTCTTTCTCTTGTTGGCTAATATTCATGAGCTTAACAATGAGATTATGGGAGTATCCTACATCTGAGAATCTCTTGATGAAGAGGTCCTTCAACTAAGTGAAGTTATTGCATTCGACATTGTTTAGACTAGTAGACCAAGTCTATCCCTTGTCTCCCAAGGAAAGACCAAATGCTTGTGATCATTGAGCAAGGTTGCTCCACTAGTAGGTATCCTCTTGTAGAGACTCCTTACATGTGTGACGTAGTCTCGTATGTCCTCTTTCTCTTTTTGGCTAATATTCATTAGTTTAACAATGAGATTATTGGAGTATCCTACCTCCGAGAATCTCTTGATGAGGAGGTCCTTGAACTAAGTGGAGTTATTGCATTCGGCATTGTCTAGAATAGTAAACCAATTTTTTCCCTTATCTCTGAAGCAAAGACCAAATGCTTGTGATCATTGAGTAGGGTCCGTGAGGTTGTTAATCTCACACATCTACTCAAATTGCTCAACAAAGTTGTAAGGTCATTGCTTGCCTGGTATTTATCAAGTTGGTTTGAAACTATGGGTATTTTCGTTTGGCTCCTAGTGTTTGGGGTAACTCCAAACTTGGCTAGCAATGATGCTGCCAAGGCTACCCCACTTTACTCATCATTGGTATTGTCTAGTAATCTTTTTGTGAGTAGCTCATTGACTATAAGGTCAGCTTCTAAGGCTCTCTCCCTATCGGCATTGCCTCTCATTCTATTCCTACTTGAGATGGCTAGGATCCTGTGAACCTCATTGAGCTCTTTCTCTTGATGCAACCTTTGAGCCCAAGCTATAACTTGCAATGTGTTGCAATGCTATCCTTTCCAATCTCCTCTCCTCCTTAAGGTCAGCTATGATATCGAATACTGGTCTTCCATGGTGTATGATCCTTGTCTGTTGATCATACTGTGTAACAAGTCGTTGGATGTCATCCAGGTACTCTACCACATTAAGGTCAAGGTCAAGGTTGAGATTATTCTCGTTGGAGCTAATGCCTGGCATAGTGTTTGTCTCTTGACCCACTAGTGCTTCTATGAGGTCAATTGTATCCCTAATCTTGGCTAGTCTTTCCTTCTCCTAGCGGTCTAATAGTTTTATCTTCTCTATGTCTTTGTTTCTGGTGTCTTGGGTCACTCATCTAATTCTCACGGTTGTACTCCTCGATGGGTTTGTTTTTAGCTCAATCCCCCTTATTGTGTTCCTTGTTAATTTGACAGTTTGCAAATGTACAACACTCACATGCTAGTAGTGCGACACGATGTGCATTGTGTGAAATCAGGCTTTCTAGCTTTCACACGTGCTTAAATGTCTACAATGTCAAATGTAACCTTTGATGAAGTCAAATGCATCCAATCAACTTCTTGCCATTGTTGGTTTTGGAGGGGGTTTTGATTACTCCTAATAGTTGTAGTTGGGTACTTCACAAGTCGCGTTAGATGGTTTGACGGCATTCAACCAAGTGGTAGTGGCCAATGGTTAGTTCTTTTAGTCCCCCCTGGACTGTTGGGTCAAGGTTTTTGAGTGCAACAGTTCTATGGTTTCACCTACTAATCTGGATTTTCAACCTGGTTGTTACTGGTTAGCTAGCAATAGGCCCTAACAAGTCTCAAAGCGGCCAAAAAATGGTCAAAATTAGGGTTCTAGACAATTTGTCTGAGTCCCAAACTCGGCCATCCGAGTTATAGATTCGGCCGTCCAAGTGGGCTCCTCAATGTATATGGCTGCTAGAGCTGTAAGACTCGGATTCAGACAAGGGGTGCCCATCTGAGCATTCAAGTGGCCGTCCAAGGCCCAAGATTCGATTATCTGAGTAGTTAGACTCTCATCTAAGTGGGTCAACTAAAGTGGATTGGACATTTGAGGAGCCACAACTGTCCAAGGCCTGCGATGGTCGCTGTCCGAGAAGCGCATGATAATACACTGAATGGCACAAATGTCCACTTTAATGTCTTAACAATCAATACTCAATGCATCTTGTTCTCTAGAGCAATGCAACAATCAACAATAAGGACTGAGAGCATACCTAGAAGGCTTGTATGTGTCAATGGCAAAGATCATAGGTGCTACTACTTGTAGACCTGACATTGACTATCTCTCTCAATAATTGTTGGATTGTCGTTTGGATGAATAGTCAAAGTGCTTGTGATTGATGGTAAATGCATGGCAGGGGTCTGTGATGACAAGTTGCCATGGGGATAAAAGAATGTTTTCTTGGAAGATGATATTAGGTTGATTGCCTTGATTGTGCTTGATTCTTAATAGGATTAAATAAGGAAATGATATTTTGCGTGGGTGGATCATCTCCAAGGTCACATTGCGCTTCAACCTGAGAAGGGCACTGCTCGATTCACGGGCCGAAGGTTGAGTGGTGAAAAGGTCAACCATGGAAATGGTGTCTCACTCCTAGGCTGCTTGTGGGTCAAGTGGAGCTCTAGACACCCCTTGCCTAGTCCGAACGGAGTTGAAGTATTTCACAACCCTTAATATCTCAAATCTAATCAAAATACACATCTCCTACTCTAACCAATGCACAGAATACTTCCTAAATCTAAACTAGCCCACGAAAGAGATCAAATGGCCTTTGAATCCCTTGCTTCTTACCTAAACCAAGTGTTGTTTCAGAGATGCTCTTACTTCATCACTTGATTTGGAGTGCGCAAGCACTCAAGCTTGAATCTGTGTCCCAGCAACTAAACTAAAATGTCCTTGCTCTTGCGAGCAAACCATCAAGATGCACGGACCACTTATTGCTTCAAGCGTTTCAAGTTGAGAGCTATGGCTACCTCTCACATAGCTGTGCATACTCTTCCACATACTAATGTAGTGAGCTTACCTTCGAATCTAATCGAGTACCTCCTCCCATGAATCAGTTGATGGCTCCACGATTCAAGATGCATTCTCAAGCAAGCTCCATCCTCAAGCTCTGAGCTTCAACCTCCATGGCCTTGCATGGAAGAAGGGGAAAGAGAAGAAGAAGAAGAAGAAGAAGAAGATAAAGAGAGGACAAGAAGAGTGTCTCCACAGTCCCTCACACACACACTCTCCCTCTCTCATGCACAAGGAAGCAAGAGTAAGAAGCAAGGAGAGAGCAAGTTTGGTGCCACACACAAGAATGAGCTTCTTTATTCATTTCTTGACTTTTATACATGCCCTTATCCCCTCCTTGGGCAGCCATCATCTTTTTGGTTCCCATTCCTCTACTCTCTTTTTTTCTCCTTCCTATTAGCATAGGCCTCAACCCACGCTTCTCATTCTTTACAATTTATACGAGAGAGAGCCCGACACTCTTTTACAAAATGAATTGTGATGTGCCTAGTGCTTCTCTTACTAGTATATCATGGTGTGCTTATTATTGTGTGCTTTCTTTTACATTCAAGACTTTTCCCTACACTTCATGTCTTTATATTATTATTTTTTCCTAAGTGTGCCTTTCTCCTCCATTTTCCTCTCACCTTGGGATTGCCTTTCATTTTTTATTTTTCAGATTTTTCATCTTGGTCTTCTAAGGGTATAATACCCATGTTGGGTCATGTTTTCTAACTAATATTGATCTTTATGTAATTTTTAAAACTCAATATCTATATAAACATATGTTGAACATTTTATCAATTTTGATTGGGTGTTTTTCTTAAAGCTATGTCCTGTTGTGAAGAGTGGCAATTTTATGAATTGGTATTTCTTTGAATGAATGTCATATGACAAGCTGGAGGGCCTTGGACGAGGGCGAATGACCATCATGTTGAGATGGCAAGCTCAACACGTGCGGACATTGATGACGGACCACCTGGCTAGATGGGTCCGCACGTCTACACTTAGCACATTGGTGGTCATTATGATACTCACATGGCCACTGACTTATCACTTATTATATTTATTTGTTACACCTACCTATAGCTGGCAAAGACATAGCGTCAGTCGATTAGTGTAGTCGGTTATGCACTGTTTGACTTAATAGGCCACTTTCCTTTGTGTTGTATTTTATCTATACTTTGTGTACATTGTATAGTGTGTGGAAGAAGAAGAAGAAGAAACTAGCAAGAAAATGTTTTGGCCTCCATCTCTCTTCTTTGTTCTTGAATGAGCTTCCTCTTGTGTATACAGTGTGTGTTTGGCGCCTCATTTCAAGCAAGTCCCCCCACTACACGATTCTTGACATTGTATCAGAGCCATGCCACTAAGAGAGGCTAATTTCGAAGGCTGAAGTGAAAGAGAAGAAGCAAGGTTCGAGCAAGCAAGCCACGGGTAAGAAGCTCTCCCATTCTTCCACTCTGTCTCTTGGATAGTACCTGTGGAGGCACCGGAAGTAGGGTCGAGCAAAAATCTCAGATTGCTGTGAGATTTGGTGTGCGAGCAGATCACTGAATATTCTGCAAATAAGCCCTTTTTGCAGATTACGTGTACTATTAAGCAATCAGTGAAAAAGGTTGCTTGGCATACTGTTGTGCACATGTTGTGAAAGAATGCAAAAGACTAGCTTGCTGTGTTGTATCCATGTTTGTGATAATGGCAGAGAACAATGGAAATCCCATTATTGAGAAGCTCGACAAGAACAACTACCCTTTATGAAAGTTCTGTGTAATGAACTTCCTCATTGGAAAGGGCCTTTATGAGTTTGTCTCAGGTGAAGAAAAGGAGCCAGAGCTGGGTATCCCTCCAACTGCAGATGAATTAAAAGGATGGAAATAGTGGAATGCGAAAGATAAAAAGGTGATATATTGGTTATCTGCAGTAATTGATAATACTATGCTAGGACATATTAGGAATGCAGAAACTAAACATGACAATTTTTGAGAGCATGTTTTCAGTAAATACAAAGGCACGAAAGATTCAACTCAAGCAAGAGTTGAATGCCTTGAAGAAAGGGAAGATGTCTGTCAATGAGTATGTGTTGAAGGTAAGGAGCATTGCAGATGCTTTAGCAGTGATTGATGCAATGCCGAATGATGATGATTTGGTTTCATCCACTTTGAGTGGTCTTAACAATGAGAAGACATGGAAATCATTTGTTACTTTAGTATATGTACGGAAGCCATTTCCAGATTTTGATGAGTTAATCTCTCTCATGATTACTGAAGAGATCAATATGCAGGGTGACTCATCTGAAAAAAATGGTGAACAGGTTCAAGCATTTTACTCAAGTTCAGGAAGAGGACGTGGTAGATCCTCTTTGAGAGGCCGTGGTATGGGACGTGCTGGCAATAACTAGCAAAACAGGTTCAATCAATAGTTTGGTGAAATGCAGGTTTCTGGAGGCAGAGGAAACTTTAGAGATAGGGGGAGCTCTAGAGGAAGAGTGGATGGCAGAATAGAGGCTCTGGAAATTCTACTATTATTTGCCATTATTGTGACAAAACAGGCCATATTGTATCCCATTGCTATGCAAAGAAGGGTGATATTCACAGTGGTAAATTGCAGCAAGGAAACTATGCATTGCCTTCAACGACAGAATGAAGACAAAAATGAGGGTCTGTTTGTTATGCAGCATATGATGAATGCAGTTACAGGAAAGGGGACACATGATGATGTATGGTATGTCGATTCAGGTGCATCTAATCATATGACCAGTCATGTTAAATGGTTTGGAGAGATGCAGGACTTACAAAACCTAGGTTATATGCAGACGGGTGATGATTCATACCATCCAATTTCACACATTGGAAAGGTTCCCTTGTCCTTGTATGATGGCTAGACAAAGAGTCTGACAAATGTATTACATGTGCCATCAATTACAAAGAATCTAGTATCTGTTGGCCAAATGGTAGAGCAGGGACTGCAGGTCCGATTCAATGCAAAAGGTTGTTTTGTAGAAGACTTTAATGATAAGTGCAGGTTGGTCACAAAAGGAAGTAGAGTTGGCCGAATGTTCACCTTAGATGCTGGAATTCTTGCAATGGATGCTGCTATGTATGCTAAAGGAAAAGGAGTAGTTGCAGATATTGAAATATGGCATAAACGTATTGGACATGCAAATGTGCAAATGCTGAAATTAATGCAATCCATAGGATTGGTTACAGGGTTGCCTTCTTTTAGAGTTGCAGAATTGCATAAGTCTGTGAAGCATACCAGTTTGGTAAGCAGACAAGACAACCCTTCTCACATGATAGAGAAGTGAGTAGAAAAATACTTGATGTAGTGCATACTGATGTTTGGGGGCCTACATAGAATGTATCTCTTGGTGGCAGCAAATACTGTGTTGCATTTATTGATGACTGTTCAAGGAAGTTATGGGTATACTTTATGAAGGAAAAAAGTGATGTGTTTAAGCACTTCAAATCTTTTAAGGCAGTTGTTGAAACAGAAACAGGCTTAAAACTAAAGTGCTTAAGATCAGATGGAGAGAGTACCTCTCTAATGAGTTCAGTGGCTTCTTGAGGACTCATGGGATAAAGAGGCAATTTACTTGTAGGTATATCCCACAGCAAAATGGTGTTGCAGAAAGAAAAAACATGCATATTGCATAAGCTGCATGGGCATTAATGGCTGAAAAGAATATGCCCAAATATTTTTGGTCTGAGGCTGTCCATACTACTGTCTACATTATGAACAGAACTCCCACAGTTGCAGTTCATGGGATGACTCCTGAAGAATGCTTTACTGGCAAGAAGCCTAATGTATCACACTTGAAGGTATTTGGCTGTGTTGCATACATTCATGTGCCAGATGAGCTACGAAAGAAGCTTGATCCAAAGGCAGAAAAATGTGTTTTTATTGGATACTCTTTAGAGCAGAAAGGGTATCGCTGTTATAACCCTGTCACAGGTGAGTTTAGAGTGAGCAGGGATGTTATCTTTGATGAGATGGGAAGTTGGTTTACACATGCTGGTGATGTTTTGGATGATGAAAATGATCAGGATAGCTATGTGCAGAAAGATAAACAAGAATCACGAAGTCTTAGTGGACCAGAAACATCATCTGGTACTACACCTACAGTGAGCCCTTGGTCTGGGAGACTAAGAAGGAGTAGCCCCACATCTTCAAGTGGATCTATAAGTGCTGTAGGGAAGGACAAAGGAAAGAAGAAAGTGTTGGATAGTAATGATGCATCTACCAGTCAGGGTTTGACGGAGATTCCATTGGTTCAAAGAGTTTGGATGATGAGCTTGGTATTTCTTCAGTCAGGATACCAGGTGTACTGAGAGCTCATAGTAATGTAAAGGCTCCATTGAGTGATCCGGTGGTACGCAGATCTAGCAGGGTCAGATACCCTGTTAAAAGATTTGGTTTTGAAGGTTATGCAGCTCACCATTATGCTTATATGGTGAAACTAGTTGAGGATGTTGAGGCCACTTGTTTTGAGGATGCTGTTGGTCATGCTCATTGGGATGTAGCAATGGATGAGGAGATGGCTACATTAGAAGCCAATATGACTTGGGATTTGGTACCCTTACCTAAGGGTAAGAAAGCTATTGGCTGTAAGTGGGTTTACAAAGTCAAGCATAATGCAGATGGTTTAGTTAGCAGGTATAAGGCTAGGCTGGTTGCAAAAGGCTATGCTCAAACATATGGCATAGATTATGAAGAGACATTCAGTCCAGTTGCTAGGATGGCAACTGTTAGATGTGTGATTGCCTTGGCAGCAGCCAAAGGTTAGAGTTTGCAGCAAATAGATGTTAAGAATGCCTTCTTGCATGGTGAATTGCAAGAAGAAGTGTATATGGAGCAGCCAATAGGTTTTGAGGATTTAGAGCATCCCACATATGTGTGCAGGTTAAAGAAGGTGCTCTATGGGTTGAAGCAAGCACCTAGAGCATGGTCTGACAAGATTGGAGAGTATCTTGTCAATATTGGATTTTGTATTTTTGATGTTGATCACTCACTTTATGTGAGAAAGGGAGATGCAGGGTTGGTCATCATAGTCATCTAAGTGGATGACTTGATTATTACATGTGACAGTGACAATGGGATTGCTAAAGTTAAGGACTTCTTGAAGAAGAAGTTTGAGATGAAAGATTTGTGTGAGCTGAGATACTTTCTTTGTATTGAGGTGATCAGATGTGATGATGGTATATGGCTATCCCAAAGGCAGTATGGCTTGGATATGTTATCCAAGTATGGTATGACAGCATGTAAGCCTCTTTCAGTACCATTGGAGCAAAATGTGAAGTTGAGTGTTGATGTTGGAGATGAGATAGAAGACCCTACTATGTTCAGGAGGATAGTAGGGAGTTTGATTTACATGACTATCACAAGGCCAGACTTGAGCTATACTATTGGCCTTGTCAGTCAATTTATGCAGATGCCTAGAAAGCCTCATTTGGATGCAGTTAGACGTATATTGAGGTATGTGAAGTCCACTTTACATTATGGACTTTTTTATGAGGCAGGTAAGGATGTATATGTCTTTGGATACACAAATGCAGATTGGGCTGGTAGCATGTCAGACAAAAGATCTACAAGTGGATTCATGTTTTCCCTTGGTAGTGCAATAGTTACATGGAGCAGCAAAAAGCAACCTACAGTTGCCTTATTGAGTACAAAGGCTGAGTATAGAGGTGCTGCTATGGCAGCATGTGAGGTGGTATGGCTATAAAAGTTATTAGGTGATTTGGACGTGTAGGGAGATGTGGATTTGTGTCGGATGCTAAGCAAATGAGAGAGAGAGAGAGAGAGAGAGAGAGAGAGAGGAGGAGGAGGAGGAGGAGGAGGAGGAGGAGGAGGAGGAGGAGGAGGAGGAGGAGGAGGAGGAGGAGGAGGAGGAGAAATTCTACATGGTAGGAACACTCCCAAGATGTCTTTAAAGCATATCCCATAATTCCAGGTTTCAAATCCTTGTGGATTCAAACTTGAAAATTAGAAACTCTTGCACTAACTATTCCACACACACACACCCCACCTTACATGAACCTCGAGGCTCGAGTGCTTTCAAGGTGCCATGGAGAGAGAAAGAGTAACACTTTTCTAGTTTTTTATTTTTGGGAGAGGCATGAGATATGTTAGAGCCCCATGTAAGAGTGATACATGCTTTGGTATTTCTTTACTTTCTATATCATATAGATATAAACTAGTGCTCGACACACACTACAATATCTGCACCTTGTGCATGAAGATATTTTGAGGTTGGGTTCACAAGAGATAATAGAAGAAAGAAGGGCGGGGCCGTGCTATTTGTGTGAAAGCATGTGATTAGATGAAGGAAAGGTGACTTGCCTCCAATATGTGATTGATTTCCATTCAAAAATAGTGTATTATTTTATGTTCCTTGTTATATTGATGGATTCTATGAAGATATTGAAGATTATGATTGATTCTATCAAATCCGTGGGAGATATCTACTATGATGCTGCGTGAAGATTTGATGTTTTCTTTGTTTTGGTCATCGAAAGAATGAAATAAAAGCTTGTTGATGTTACAAGATAGATTTTCTTGCCGTAGAATCCCCTTTTCCTTAGTGTTCCTCTTGGGGCTCCATGTTTTTGGTGCGCAGTCAGGGAAGCTTGCCATCAAGAGTTAAGTGTCCCATTTTTTTGAGTTAAGATTTGTGGATTTGGTAGTTGAAAATATGCTACTTTTTTCATAGCACCTTCCCATGATCCCTTTTTGCAACTCACACTAGGTAATTATGGCAAACGTCAAGCTCTTTGTGTGAGTTTCGTAACTTTTGCAAAAGTTACGAAACATCACTAATCGTTTCAAACTTTAGCAGTCGATAGCAATTAACGGAGCCATAGTAGTGTGTAACAGCTGCAACAAAATCAGATATGACCTTCAACACCCCATCAATTGATTGCGTGAGAAAGTAAAGTTGAAAATCATAATGTTCATTATCCTATTCTAAGAAGGGACCGTCGAAACCCACTTGAAAATAGGTGGCCTCCTCCCTTAGAAAGGCAACCATTTCTGCTAAAAAAAGATGAAATGTGGTCCCACCACATAGTTAGTAAGGTATTTCCATATATTGTACTAAGACCGGTTACACACCGTGATGTGGACGGCCATTTTTGAAAAAAGAGAGCGTTCGCCGATGATGTGTCGCATTATAACAGGTCGCGAAATTCACGGACGTCGAACACTTTTGGGTGGGGGATCTCCCCTGTCCTAAATCTCGTCCATGCCCAACACACTGGGTGACAAATTCTATTTATTAAAAAAGTATGCTACACCTGACAACAATCGAACCACCACCAATGGGTGATGGTCAAAGGCATTATTACCACTGGGCCATCCGTCATTTTGTGAAAAGCTATCTGCAATTCAATGTGTAAAGGTAGTAAAGGACGAATTGCATGCTACCATAGCCGTCCGGGGTAGTGTGTGTCCTAACCATGTGAGACTTCCACTTTTCTATGCATTGCCTCCACCTTGCAAGTCCTTGCACATGAGCAATTACAGTCGTCCGTCTCATGGAGTGCTTTCATTGGTACTAGGCGCTTCGTGCCTAGACTCGCCCCAGCGCCGGGGCGGGCACGATTTTCACGGCGAGGGCGGGTGCTGGACGTGTGGCACCCGCTCCCGTGTTTCTTTGTGCGGAGGTTGGGGTCTGCCACGTGGCACCGGCCCCCAAACTCCCCTTAAGTAATAGTAAAGATTTTGTTTTGCCTTAACTGCATGCCCTTCTGTTTTACACCCTGAACTGTCCGTCCCCGATGTGTAACGGGCCTTAACTCATTCTTTGGACGCTCCTTGCTTTTTGGATAAGGAATGATAAACGAGACTTCTTATAGCTTGGCGTTGCGATGGTTTGGTGCTGGATGGCCATGGCGACTGCGCCCTGCCCGTCTTCTCCCGCCCCTTGTCCGCTTGAATTCTGCACTTGGGGCCGAAGAAGAACCTCTCCTGCTCTAATCAAAGCATTGAGCTTGGAATCCTCATCCTCATCTTCATCCCCATCCTTATCACGGAAACGGCAGGTAATGGCAGTATGCAGAGCCGTTGCCAAGGACTCCCTCCCTGCGCCTGCCACAGCCTCGCCACAGCAAGAGGAAGGCCATGGTAGAGATCCCAAGGAGGCCCCCAGAATCACACAGTTGCTCTCCATGTTCAGCCCTTTCAACAAAATCTCTGTTCTCGAGGTCTCGCAGGACTCTGAGTCGGATTTCGCAGGCTCTCGAATTCTCATCCTTGATGAATCTGGTGAGTTACCTGATCACCTCTTGCCCCCTTTCTGGGCTACTTATGTACAGCTTCAAATGTAATTCTCTAGCATTTCAATTCAAAAGCCATATGTTCGAATATTCTCTCAGTTTTGTCCTGCATCGTCATTTTGGACTTTGCACCATCCAGATAGAGAACGCATATTTGCTCAGAAGCATTTGAAGCTTGAATACTTTGTCCGGACAAACTATTTGGGATCAAATACGTTTGAAAATTGAATACTTTGTCCAGGCAAGCACACATTTGCTCCAGCATTTCTGCAAATTGATACTTTGAATGTTTAATTTTGACAGAAAACACACATTGGATCAGCATTCAATGCAATGCATAAACTGGCACGTAATCGCTGTAAGTGAGCTGGGAAATTTTAAGACTAAGCCTATTTAAGCTCAGAAATCTGAAGATGTGCCACATACATTTGTTGTGTAAATGCAGATGAGCTGGACCTTTCTAGGCTTATGACTCGACCAATGGGCATGTGATGAGCATAGCTACATGATAGCAGCAGTGCCATCACCCATGTCACGGCCTACCATGGTTATATGTGCTGAGCAAGCAGTTGGTTTAGGCTGGTTAGCAAGCAATTGGATTTAGTAGTAGTTAAGGGCAAGTAAAGGCAGCCCAACCTTGATTTTTGCTCAGCTCCTGCCTTAGTCTTGCTTCTAAACCTAGTTATCACTAATGGTCAAGATTGCTGCATGCAATTAGTATAATCCAGTTTTAATCAGTTGCTTTGATTCAGTTTTTGATCTCCTTCCATCTGAATGCATCAGTCCTTTCCAACCTGTCATGGGGTGTTGTAATCTGCAGAAATATGTAGATTTCTCCTGCCCTTGTTAGTTCTACTCTTCTTTCTTGTTGATTTACTGTCTACAAATTGAATTTTACATTTGGTATTTGAGCTAGAGTTCAAGCCAGTAGATGAAGATCAGAATTCATCTTCAGGGAGCCATCCGACCCGGAGAGTGTGATACAAACCCTGTTTGCTTACACATGTGCTTCCTGCAAAGGACTATGTGGTTATGGACCAGTGATTGATTTAGTAGAAGAAGCAAGAACCACCTTCCAAGAAAACTGGCCTTAGTTCTTGGAGAGCTAGGCTAGGTTTTGTCATTGTTCAAGCAAATTCTGCTTCAAAGTGGCACATCTTGGACCCATATCTGTACTTTTGATTCATCAGCTACTCCTGCCAACACTCCAACCTGATTGGTTTAAATGGCTCCTATCTTCATCTCCTTAGCCAGTGTGCATGAGTGACCCTGTATATTGCTTACTGTTCTTTTCTGATAGGTAAAAGAGATCCTACTTGTGAGCAAGTCTAGGGACTACCACATATTATTGTGATCTTCTCCATTTCTTAAAGCACATTGTTGTGTATCATATGCCACTCCAAGCTCCAATTGTCTGGGTTCACGTCTTATCATACTTGTCCATTCATCTGGGGAACTAATGGCTTTTAGTGACAAGATGTGCAAAGGCAAGAGTGTAGGAGCGCAGCTTGGGTAGACACTTCAGAGGATCTATGGATAGCCTATGATGGCATTCACTGCAATTTTGTTTGTCAACTTGAACTCTCCCTTTCATGATGACCTGAAGAGCAGCAAACTCAAATGCAAGGTGTTTGTTGAAGTAGCCATGAGCTTTCTGCAACAGAAACACATCTATTTAAGCTTGCCGCCAACCTTGAACAATCATGAATGCTGACATGAACTGTCACAAACACTCTCATTGCTGCCAGATCTCCATGCTGCATTGAATGCAGAAGTTTGGTGCTTTTGTGAAAACATAGAGTAGGTGTGAAAGAAGAAGGTTTTTGGTATTTTTTCACTAAATTAGAGCACTCCCTCTTCCCCACTAACTTGGGCAAACTCCCCACAAGTGGAGGATTTCAATGAGAATCATGAAAAGTAGAGGCAAGCATTAATGATGAACCCAAATGCATTTATGTCGAGCACAGCTGTGAGGTACGAAAGGTACGATACAATACGATACGATAAAATACGGTATTAAATGGTGCTTTAAGATTTTATAAGGTACAGTATGATATTAGTACGAAAAAAAAAACTTGATTATTTTGAACTAAAGATAATAGAATAGATATTTCAAGTCTAAATAGCAATGCTATTAGAGTATATAAGATGAGTACTTGAGGGAAACATGCCAAAACCTAATGCTACATGTGCAACATGGGCTACTACTACCTACAACTTATAACTACATAGATGGGAGTGGATACATCATACATGCATGATCATACAAATAAGAGAAGTATGGGCTTGAGAGAGAGAAGGTTGAGAGAAATTGTTTGAATTTCAAATAACCTAATCTCATGGGAGAATCATATTAATATAAGGAGACTTTAGCTCGTCCCAAAGTGCAGTTCGAATGGGAAAGATGTATCCATTAAGTTGGTACCTTATGGTACTAATACGTAAGGTACGGTATTTAAAGTATGGTATAGTATGAAACCTTTTGTATGTGGTACTAGTGCAACTATGGCTCTGAGAGAGAGAGAGAGAGAGAGAGAGAGAGAGAGAGAGAGAGAGAGAGAGAGGCCTGGGGGAGAGAAATAAGAAAGAAAAAAGGGAAAAAAAAAGTTGTAGGCTTGAAGGAGAGTGGCCAAAAAGTGCCTGTTTTTTCGTACTAAATCATACGGATCGTACCTTACAGATCCGTCCGTACTATGTATGAAGACAACCCTGATCCAAGATACTATACTGATAGGTATGCTTGCCATGAGTTCACTGTGAGATATATGCAAATGCATATGGTTGTTACCACAGCTCTACAACTATAAGTTTGCATCAGCTTATGATCAATTTAGAACCACATTGGCATCAATTTGTGATCAGTTTTCAAATTAACATATGATCAGTTTATCCCTCAGTGGTTTTCAGTTGGTTCTATGGACAAAAACATATTTAATGAATGCCATTGACAGTTCAGCCATGGTGTATGCTTAGTTTATGCTTTACTATGCTTGTTTAGTCAAAATAATTGAGAAACATAAGAAATGGATGTATCCAATGGGTTTCTGGCAATAATTTTAGACTATATTTCAATTTTATGCTATCTTTATACTTTGCAATATATTTTTACTTGGGCACAATGTAGTGCAATCAAGGACAATTACAGGGATTTCAAGGGGGAGTTTTGTCACAAGGACATGAAATTTTTAGATGTTTTGCTTTTGCTAGAGACATTTGATTAATTTAATGATCAAATGTGCAATGTTGTGATGCACATGTGATGTGCAAGCAAATATTTCATGATAATAAGTCAAGGACCTTGAGGAAGTAGTGGATGTCAAATAAAAACGTTGTGACAAGTTATACCAGCTAGGTTTTGAGTGACAGTTGGTATCAGTTTGGCCCTAGGACAATTAATTGGTATAAGTTTGGTATCAATTAATTAATACTGCTTGTCCAAGGGTCAATTAAGGCTAGGGACCACTTGGGGTTGCAAATGGCCTAGCCAATTAAATTGCGGATAGACACATTTAATTTTGGTTGGGTCAAAAGGGCTAAAATTATTTTTCACAATTAATCAATGGTTGAAAATTACTAGAAAATGGGATTAGAAGGCTACCACTTGGCAAAAATGCCCATGCAATGGGGGAGAACGTTGTTTGGGGGCTGGAGAGGTAAATTCAATTCATTCAAGTTGAGAGAGAGAGAGAGAGAGAGAGAGAGAGAGAGAGAGAGAGAGAGAGAGAGAGAGAGAACAAGCTACTGATTAGAATTCCCTACTGTGGAGAATCCCCAAAGGTTGGTGACTATAGCAAGTGACCCATTAGGAGCAAGTGGCAACATTTATGGCATCTCCAACAACAAGCAACAGCATTTAATGTTGGTTGATAGTAGTCTGAGGCTCCTCGAGCAGCAAGCGACAACATTTTGGGCAATCTCTAACAAGGCACCAGCCATTTATAAGGGTTTCCCATGAAGAAACTCAAGAATTTCTCTCTAAAGCTCTCTAGACTCTCTCACCTTCTCCAGGTTGTGCTGAGCCATTCTTAGCAGACCTCAGCCATCTCAGCCAAATCTGATGGATAGCAAAGGAATTTCTATTGTAAACCCTAATTGACAGCAATAATTAGTGCTTAGTAGCCACCTTGGGACCCATACCAGCAATTGGGGGCATTGAAGACTGAAATCAGCAGCTAGAATTCAAGGTATTGCCAGAGATTTCGGATGCCCCCCATCCCATTTGATTTAAGGTAGCTTTTGGCCAATCAAGGGTCCAATTTATACAAGTCCTGCAGGTGAAGATCAAGGTGCAAATTGCCTAAAGGCTTGCCGATCATTTATGACAAGACATTTGGATCAAGGGAGGAGATTAAGAAAATCTTAGTTGCACTCCATCCAACTGCAATACAAGATAAAGAAATATTACAAGGAGCTCCAGTTTTGGGGCCAATAGGGTGTCCAATGTCCAAGATTGTTATGGTAAAGTGTGCGTTTCAATTTTGTGAATTTGCTAATTGCTGTAATTAAGTGCTTAATCAGGATTCCACCACCCTCTCCAAGAAGGAAGGCTGATTTTAGGCTCCTCACCCGAGCTCACATGAGGGGACATTTTGGCAGTTTGGCCAAAGTTGAGGAATCCTTGGTCACGTATGCTCAGTGGCATTGCTAACAGGGTGGTCACGCATGCTACTAGAGATGTATTGTTGACAAACATAGAGAGCTACTATGACTACTTTCTCTTTTCAAGACATGGTACGATGGATGTTAGGTTTTCTCCAAGGCACCTTGTTAGTGGTTTGATCATCCACTGCTTGGGTATCCCTGGTCCATCTTGATGGTCATTGTTGTATGCACTATGATGAGTCTGCAACATTGTATATTGTATTGTACTAGATCACCCATGATCTAAGCTGAAGTATTAGCAAATTCTTCGGTTCGTCTATGAGTCTTTGTGTGAATCAATGGGCTAGACACATTTCTTTTCATTCCTAGTTAGGGTTGCATTATTCATGCCTTATTTATTGGCATTTATTGCTGGCCAACCAGCATGATTACTTTATTATTTTTGGGCTGGCAGACTTTTTCATGGATGTAACCTATGTATAGGCTGGACTCCCTCCATGATTGTCATTGTCAGCATACTAAGACATTTGCATGTCCTATTGGAAAGAGAGAGCCAATGCCAATGCCCAGTGTGGAGAAGGAAAAGGAACAATGCTGCACCTACCGTAGGCTAGAAAAACATTAAATGTCACAAGCATATTGCTGGTGAATCTCTGTTCTGCATTGAAACAATTAAAATGCTTTCACCAACACTTACAGCAAGTGCAAAAGAAGATGCTAGCTGTATTACCAGCTTAAGACAATCATACACACTGTCTCTCTTACCAAAGTCAAGTTCCTAGCAACAGAGCAGATCAGAATGTGACACAAAAGCAGTAAAATCAACAATATGCAATGAAACTCCTTTTATAGAAGAACATGGAAATAATGTGGACATGAGCAAGCGGACAGACTTGCTACATACAACACCCCATAACAAGCTACTACTGTGGCCTGCAATGCCACCCATGTGTCTGCAGTATGGCAGTGATTTGCTGTTCACCAGCTCTCTGAAGTTGTATTGGGTTGATATGTTGTCCTGAATGTGGCTGCATCATCTATGTTTTAGACAGAAGGTCAAAAATTTATATTTGATGCTGCTGCTGCTTTAATGTTAAATGATTTGATGTGAACATTGATGGTCCACATTTATCAGGGTGAGAGATGTGCTGATTTTCTGTTTGTAACCTCTTACGAACATGGATTGAGTCTTGTTTGGGTAATTTTTGAATGCAGGAAATGTGCAAAGCATTTTTAAGCATGATTGCAAATGGACAAATTTTTATTGGGTATGTTTTCTTCTTATGATAACTATAACTGTCACACCTTTTTTCTCATCTATTGGACCTTGCAGTAATGAAGAAGCGACAGTTTGCTTCTCTTAGTCACAGTTACATGAATGCTCTCTAAAAACTGGTCAACTAGTTAAAGCCATTAGCTTTAAGCAAATCTTCCATTGTATGTTGTTCTTGAATGGTAGGCTAATAAGAGGTATTAGCATTAAACAAATATTCTGGTTTTATGCTGTTCTCAAATGCCATTCAAATCATCAGTAGCTATATTGTGTTTTTTGAGTCGTGGAATATGATAGATGAAGGGTACATCGTTTCACTTTAGCTCTGGTGTTCTTGTTTTTTTCTAATTATCTCTTTACAGGACCAATTTGCAACTCTCCCACCTATCATTCCAGAAGGTCCAATAGCAATTCTTGGCCTGGTACTAGACGAATTGTGTTGTAAGACTTTAGATTAAGGCAGCTGAACCACTGCCAGGGTTACTTACCTTCTCTCAAACAAACTTGTGCTTTGCAGGGGGCTGGTACGGCTGCACGATTGATGCTAGATTTGTGGCCATCCCGCAAATTAATTGGTTGGGAAGTTGACGAAATAGTATGAACATGGTTATTTTTATTCCTCCTTTGATTTTGACTGGGTATTTCCAGTACATAAAAACCCTGTCCTATGTGCAAGCTCTTAGTCATCTTTGGTGCAACCCTACAATGGATTGGCTAATGTCATTGACTTCACTACAGTGTGCTTGTGTAGCTGATTGATGCTGCTAGAATGTATTTCGGGTTATCAGATTTGGAGGTCCCTACCGCAGATGGGGGTGTACTTCAGGTTGTTATTGATGATGCCCTTTCGCCTTCTGCAACAGTTAATGGTGGCTTTGCTGGTATGGTATTATGCCTAATAAACAAAACTTTTTATTTGATGCTGTGAATCGTGATGTCCTTTATGTATGCTTCTGTGAGGATTTGCTGTTTGGGCTGGATCTCTTTTACAGAAGGCCAGGAAAACAGTTTTTCCATGTTAAAATAATGTGCAGTATCATGATCTAAGTGGTTTGTGGCAGTGGCATTATTACAAAAGCAAACGATCTAGATGAGGCTTTACGTTTTGCTCACACTTACACATATTGCAATTGGTATTAATCCTCGCAAGCCAATTACAAACTCTTGAGTACTTTAGGTGTTTGATGTTATTCTTTTCAGGCATAATTGTAGACTTATTTGCGGATGGGCAAATTCTTCCCCAGCTACAACAAGTATGCATGATCACGATTACTCCTTCAGTCCTATATTTATGAAATAATTATTTTAAATTTACATATCCTGTTTCTTTTCATTTTTTGTTCTTTGGAACAGCCACAGATTTGGCTTGATCTTAAAGAAAGGCTCAAGGATGGTGGACGAATTATGGTTAACTGTGGTGGCATGTGTGTTGAAAGAAGTGACTCAAAATCTGGTCTAGATGATGGGACATGGACATGGGAGGATGGTGGCTTTGCTAAGGATGCTACCCTCAAAGCCATTGCAGCAGTTTTTCAGGGTCAGGTATGTCTAAAAGCTGGCATTCTCACTAGGCAGTGGAGAAACCACAGGATCCTTTGAAGATGATTTATGTTACACTGTGTAGGCACATGACCGTCCAGCTATTTAGATTAATGTGGGATTATCTTTGCATGGACAGACTTTATATAGGATGCTGGGTGGTGAGTCAGACAATTTTATGGCTTTGACAGGGCCATCTCCTGATTTGACATCATGGGCAGCTGCTCTTCCACCAAAGCTGCAAGTTGGCCTAACGAACTGGAAAACATTTCCCATGTAAAAACAGGCATGACATTAGACTTAACAGGGACATAAAACTAGAAACCTTTGAGGTGGTATCTATTTTAATGAAAGAACCAGTAGGGTAGGTGCTGGGTCTGAGCAACATACTAGGTTTCTTCATTTACTTATTCTTGACCTTACCCATACAATATGAAAATTCCACTTTCAAAGGAAGCCCCAATCCATCTTAGGTTTGGGCGACTAAATTGTAATCGGTTACCAAAGTCCATTCAAAAATTCTTTTGGAGCTGCTGTGTCTTCAGTTTTCATTTCTAAACTTTTTAAGGTATTAAAAGAAATATTCCATTTATCGCATCAACGTTAAGAAACATTCTGTTTGAAAGGGAAGATGCCTTTGGTTGGCTACCAAAGTGCATTCAAAGATTGTTTTGAGCTGCTATGCTATGTCTTCAGTTGTCTTTTCTAGACTCAAGCGTATCAAAAGTAACATTCTATCTGAGTTGATTGCATGATTAGTTTGCTTTGCATATAAGCAGGATAATGCATGGGACCTGACGTGAAATACATGTGCCAAGTTGGCATCTGTCGGCTTGAGTGCCTATAGAATGCATCCTGCTGCTTGACATTTATACAGTCTCATCACTTCATGGTGTGTAGCAAGCGATTCTTTACCCAACAAATCAGCCATTTCTTTTCATAATTTTGATATTCAATCTAGTGGCAGGTGAATGGAAGCAAACAAAATTTCCATGTAGCTTCACCCAGCCATTGTGGCATTGGATAGTGGAGTCTAATATGTGTTATTGTATGTATGGATATGGATTCTACTAATTTGAACCTCATTGGGAATACTGGCACAATTACATGGTTTGGTGGTCGTCAAAGAATCTATTGTTTGGTGTTGATCAGAGATTCATGGTGAAGATTGGAGGTAAGAAAGATGGTTACCAATGAGCACCAATGAACAGTGCTCTTGGATGAAAATGTGAGATCAAGTATAGACAGTAGGATTATGCATAGGGAGCCCTGAGGACTAGTATTGTTCGACCTCCACCAAACCAGTGTGGAGGGATGGAACTTCCATCAGTAACAAGATAAGCTGACTTCTGGACTTGGAAAGCCCGCTTGTGCTGCTCACAGGACTTCAGTTGGTTGTCCCATTATGTCTTGGTAGCAACTTGTTCCTTTTACCAAGTGGTCCAAGGTTTGTGCTTTGGAAAGCTGATGCTACAACTACATCCAAAATCCTATGAAAAACATTGTTTCTCATGCTACAAAATCTCGTTAGAACTTGCAAGTGTCCAAGGAACACATTTCATTAATGAGGTGGTAGAAGGCAGGGTTCATACTTCCATGTGTCCACCAAGATTGGATGAAAATATGCTTGCTGACAATGTGGGCATTTATTGTATGTAAGATGTGAGGTATGTGCAATGGTTCAATGGCATATCAGTCAATGCAGAGTCTGAAGTCTCACCTTGTTCTACTTTATGAACATTGTTAGGTCTTTCTTCATATCTCATGGTTTTTGAATGGTTATATGCTGATAGATCTTCTCAAGAAGGCCATTTAATTTTAATGGGACTAAAATGAAAATATTCCATGTATCATGATATATTATCTTTACAGTCTAATTACTTCCTGGGGTCTCAGGAGAAGAAATAAAATTGAAACTGCTCCTCTTATGGTTCATTGACTCGTCTATGGCCCCAAGCTAACCATGCCCTAAGTTGACTAAAATAGCAACATGGATGTGTTTGACAAGACCGGTAAAGCTCAATCCTATTGGTGATGTAGTTAGCCATGTCTTTGACTTGATGCTGTGGATTGGTCGTGTTAACAGAGATGTGTGCTCTGACTCGATAGATGGAGATGGTGACCTCAAGGATCATTGCTATGTTTGGATTCGTTTGAATATTTTATCCTTGATTGGTCCTTGGAAAGAAGTTGATGGTTTACCATAAGTTTGTAAGTGTATTTGGAAGCAACATATCCTAGATTGGTCCTCAAAAAGGAGTTGAGGGTCAACCAAACATGTGTAAGTGTATTTAGGAGCAATATATCCTAGATTGGTTTATTAAAGAGGCTTGGTTTAGCATGCTTGACAGGTTTACAATGCATCCTGAAGGTGTGCAAAACACCAAAATATGTTGCAAAGGCACATGCATATCATGCTAGTGAGATTTGACAAGCTAGTCAACAATGCACATAGGAGCCATTTTCATTGACACAATAATCCATAGCCATCCAACCCTTTGAAAGAAAGACAAACTAATTGCAAGGTTGAAGTGTGACTCAAAAATCAATTATGTTTTAGTTATCATTTGTGATGAAAAATAGGGAGAAGATGATGAAGAATAGAAAGGATATTAACTTACAAACCATCTCCAAATCAAAAACCTTCATATTGGTGGAAATAAGGTAATTGCTTGCTCAAATGGGATTCGAAAAGACACACAATTGAGTACTCATTTTTGTGTATATCCACACATGTACATATGTATGCATGCATGCACATGTGCACACATGAATGAGATTCTTGTGCCATTTTAAACAAAAAGTGTTGTGCCATTTTAAACAAAATGAGATTCATTTCTACAAATTTAATGCTCAAATGGTGACCAAAACACTATCAACCAACAACTTATCGAAATTTAGCCCATACTAACATCTAGAGTTCATTCACCTATTAAAAAACAACTTTATCCAGAGTGACCTAATAGTGCTATCACATTTTGAATTCTATTGTCACTACATGAGAGCAATAACAAAACTATGGTAGGCCATGCTATCTTTGTGGAGGGAGAAAGCCACAAGTTGATTGAAGCCACTTTTCAAGTTTGAGACAAGGGCAAGCCAATGCTTATTTAAGCTCTTGTTCAGGTTTGAAACAAGGACAACTTAACGAACATTTGTCTCACAATATTCATATCACCAAATGTCACAAATTTAAGGAACATGCTTGCTTGATGAGAAAATCCTAATAGATTGCTTGCTTGATAAGAAGCTTGTGAGGTGGAGATGAAGGTCATCATACATTCTTGGAACCATTTTAGTTCAAAAAATAGGGGAATACTTAATTATAGATAATCCTAGTGTGATGATCATGCTAAAAAAGTATTGGTATTTGTATAATAACAAGAGTGAAGGATAGATATTCCTAGTGTGATGATCTTGCTCAAAAAGTATTTTCACATATACAATATGTTGACCAAGGCACACCTTCAAAGGAGTTAGCTTCATTTCCTTAGAAATCTTCCCAAGTAGATATGAATCCCTTCCTTGAGATATTTGGTATAAAGTGATTATAGGCTCCCTTAATTCCATATAGTGGTTTTTGAAAGAGTTAAGTTTTTAGGAGCTTATGAGCAAAAACTCAAAGTTGGTAGGTGGTTGTGTGCATCCTAGTAGGAAAACAATAGATGCAAGAAATTCCTTTAGGTAATGTGCCAATTTAGAAAGGTGTAGCAACATATAGTGGTATAAAAGCAACCTATCCACTCAAACACCAACGGTTATGTTCTAGATTGTGTTTATGTAAACTATTGTATCCATCAATGCAAAATTCCCAAATAATTATTTGAGGACACATTAATTGGTTGGTTTTATGCTAGAGTTATTGACATGTCCACTACATTGAAAATCATAGTAGAGCATTTTAAGTAAAATTATTGAAATCCAACAATTTAGTTGAGATTCTAGTTCTAGTAGTTGGATTGCCATTATCCTAATATCTAGACTTGTCATGCACACTACCGACAATTGTAATGTTCGTGAGTCCTTTTCTTTGCCCCAACAACATGAGCGCAACCCCCCACGCCCCCCCCCCTCTAAAACAAAAGAAGACGGTGTCGTGATGTTATGAGGAGACAGTGTGAAAAAGTATGGAATGCATCATCATCTGACTTCTCTATTGATCTAGAGAGTCAATGTGATCTGAGCCATTAGTACTAGTGTGAGTTGCATGGATTATCCGAAAATACTAGATTTTTGGATAATTTTAGTCTATTTTTGATATTATTTATTGTAAAAATCCGAAAAAGTTAGAAAAAGCTTCTAGATTAGGATGGCATACAACAAGCTAGTTGATTTTTCAACCAATTAGGGAATTTTCACAAGGACAGATTGATGAAATTGCGCACGTCGCGATCGCTATAAACAGGCTGAAAACTGCAAATTGAACTGAAAGAAGAATGAGCGATCTGGGAGATCCGTGTCCTGGGTGGCCTTGGGTTTTACACCCCCTTTCGGAGCCAACGGAGCCATCAGATTTGGGTTCCGGGCAGGAGAGAAAGAGCTGATTTTTCTGATCCATGTTTTTGGTCTACGAAGGAGCTTCATGAGAACTAATACCTGGAGATTGCTTCTGAGTAGTGCAAAGATTCCATGTTCTTTGCAATACATATTGATTCAATTCATTGTGATTTGTTTTTATCGTGTTTACCACTTGGGTATTCTCTATCTTCTCTTCCATCTCCTATCTCTACTTCCTTCTACTTCTGATTCCTGATGGATTCGACCTTTCGACAAAAACCCCTTCGACATTGGTGAACTCGAAGTGAAAGGTCGTCAGAAGAAGGAAAGACAAGATGGAAGAATCATCGAATACATTCTCCAGTGATGTTTTAAAACATGTGTAAAATATGAATATGCTTATGCAGGTACAACAACAACAACAGGTGATGCAAGCTTCAGCTCAAACAAAAAGTGTTGTGATGAATGCTTTGCAAGCAATTGAGCGTGAGGTGTAGTTATTCAATGGCAGGAATGCATCTGCATATGTACATATCTATGCTCAGAAGATGGAATTCTTTGGAGTGGCTCAATCTGCATGGAGCCGGTATTTTGTACGTGTTACTGTTCATGAACTGAAAGCACGGATTACTGAATTATACTTGCAGGATGCTAATTGGGTAGCTTTCAAGAAGATACTCAGGGAAGAATTTTACATTGAGGATACCAAATTGATTACTCGCAAGACTTTTTAGGAGTGGGTTATACAACCCAATAAGGGTCTTATGCTACAGAATTGTTAAGAGAATTTGAAAGTAGATTTGAGCAGTTGGATCTTGCAGAACAGCAAGCCCTTGCAAGTCAAAAAATTGAATTGTTTCTACAGGCAGCTGATTCTGAGCTTCAAGAGAAGCTTGATGATTTGCTAGAGGATCAGACTACAAAGACAGGTTTGAAAACAGAATGGAGACATGTCAAGGAAGCTGTTACTGCGCTTGTGAAGAAGCATAGAAGAAGAGAAAGATTGCATGTCTCTAGCTTGCCCACTGTTACGGGTAAGATAGTTGAAGTATCCAATAAGCCACCCGCTTCTGTGGCTAACCCTATGGCTGTACCTGCTATTGTTCCCTCTGTTAGGGAAGATGTCTTAGATGAATTGGTCAAAGGGATGTGTGATCTTCAATTGAAGGTTGCAAAATTGACTTCTTTGTGCAAGATAATTCCTCATATGCAGTGATTTTGGGACAGCCCTATATTACAGAAGTGCATATGGAAACAAAGGTACTTGATGATGGTTCTGCTTATGCAAGAGTCAGAAGCAAAGATGGGAGGAAAGCAATCCAATTTCTTACTGTTTGTGTTAATCATCCTAGAAATCGTGTTACGCTTTGAGAGTCTCCTTTGGTTCCAAATGCAAGGGAATTCAAAGACCTAGATTTTCATTAAGCACTGTTGTAATGCGGGGCTACAGTAGTGCTATTTAGAGGGTGTACTCGCCTCTTGATGAAATGAAGCATGTATTTACTATTGGTAATTCTCAGTTTACAGCAAACAGTTCATGTTGGTTTAAGCCTATGAAAGCTATGTGTAGGGCTGAACGCATATCTATGAAATTGGCTATTAAGAAACTAAGATCATTGGGGCTGTTAGAGCTGAAAATGATGGCATATCAGGCATCTTTTATGGGCTGAATATTACTGACACTATGGCTGAAATTTCAACAACTATATATGCAGAAAATGAGGCTGAAAACAAAGTGTTGTCAGTATGTTCTTTGGATATGTATGATGTTATAACATTGTTTGCTCAGTAGGAAGGATTACAATGGGCTAAAGCACTTGTGGAGACAAAGTATAAGACAGTTGACAAAAAGGTGAAACCAATTGCTTTGCCACTTCCACCAGAGAGTGAGGGTTGTATGAAAAAGTGTCAAGGCAGCCAAGCTTACGGGATCCTAAAGATATAGATCATCAGTTTACATCTGAAACATTACACGAATTGAAAGTTGGTGCACAAGGGTTTCTTTTGCTTGTTGAGAGAGACTGTTTTATGCGGATGTTGGCTAGACATGGGAAGGCATTTGCATTTCAGCCAAGTGAAATAGGTTGTGTGGATCCAAATGTTGTCTCTCCTATGGTCATATTTACTGTGCCACATGTACCATGGAACTTGAGGCCTATTCCAGTGCCTAAAGCTTACTTGCCAAAGCTGATGGATTTGCTAAACGAAAAGATTCGCATAAAGATCTTGGAGCCTTCTTTAGCCCCGTACTCAAATCGTTGGTTTACTATGCCAAAAAAGAGTGGGGCTTTGAGATTCATTCAAGACATGCAACCGGTCAATAAAGTGACCATAAGAAATGTGGGTGCAAGTCTTGTGGTTGATGAATTTGCAGAGGCTTTTGCAGGCAGAGCGATCTATTCTTTGGGTGATCTTTACTCGGGTCATGATCAGTTTCAGCTTGCAATTGAAATCAGGGATATCACAACCACGAAGACTCCTTTGGGGTTAGTACGGATGTGTACTCTCCCACAGGGTGCAACAAACTCAATGGCGCACATGACAAATGCTATGAATAGGATACTCAGGGATTTTATACCACAATTGACTATGCCCTTCTTGGATGATGTTCCAATCAAAGGGTGTGCAGTGGATGAAAAGAATGAAGAGATGGATGCTCATGGATGCAGACAGTTTGTTGCATACCATATTGTGGATTGTGAGAGGATTTTGACATGTCTAGAAGAGGTGCATTTAACTCTTTTTGGACAAAAGTCTATCTTTGGAGTTGAAGAGGTTTTGATTGTTGGGCATATGTGTGGGCCTTATGGGCGAAAGGCCATCACCAGCAAAAATAGATGGGATTGATAGAATGCAAGATGTATGCACGAATGTATCAGAGCTGTGTAGATTCTTGGGTGCATGTGTGTTCTATTTGATATGGATCATTATTACTGTTGATACAAGCCCAATCGGGATTGGATGGGCAATTGGGAAAGATGATGAGAAAGGGCAAAGATATGCAATATGCTTTGGTGCAAAAGTATTGACTGAACGATAGAGAAGATATCCACAGGTAAAAAGAGAATTATGGGGAATTGTGACAGCCCTTAAATGTGATAAGGAGTATTTTATGGATGCTCATGTAGTCATTGAGACTGATTGTTTGCCGATATTGGGTATGATTACTAGTTGTGCTACCCTGGACATTGCTATGCTCCGGTGGATTGCATACATCAAATATTTGAACCCTGAATTTCAGCATATTGCAAGAAGAGATAACCCAGTGGTGGCAGACATGTTATCATGAGCACGCTATGAGAATGAAGATGTGATGATGGATGAGGAGGAAGAAGATGACTTTCTTATGGCTGAAAATGATGTTGCAAGAGTGAATTTAGTAATGCAAGGTGTTGCTACAGCATTAACAGAAGCTTGGACAACAAAGAGAAGACACTTTAGATGTTTTGCATATTGTGTAGAAGTGTTTCTGGAAGACAAATATGCAGGAGAGTGGCTGAGAATTGGCCAATATCTCAGTACATTAACAAAGAGAGATGAATGGTTAGATGAGGAGTTTAAGAAGATCAAGAGGAAAGCCTATGGATTTTTCTTAAAAGATGGATACTTATGGAAACATGCTAAAAAGAAACAGGGTATGCCATTGCGAGTTTTGGGTGACAGAGCTTCACAAGTAAAAGTAATGCAAGAATTTCATGAAAGCTTGTGGGCTGGTCATAGAGGTGTTAGGGGTACTTTTTCAAAAATCAAAGAAAGATATTGGTGGCAAGGTATGTATAAGGATGTTGTTCACTTTGTGGAAACATGTACGACATGTCAAATGTATTCAATTGTGAGACATCGGGATGGATTGCAACCCACATATCCATTGTCTCTTCATTTTAAGTGGGTGGTGGATTTGGTCACAATGCCTACAGGTCTTTGGCAAATGAGGTATCTTGTGCTTGCTCGTGAAGACTTGACTAATCAAGTGGAAGGGAGAGCTCTACGTACTAAGACAACAAATGCCATTTGTACTTTTCTCTTAGAAGAGATCTTTTGTCGATATGGCTATGTGGGAAAAATTACAGCAGATAGGGGTGAGTTGGATGCATATGAAGCTCATGATTTCTTTGCACGGTTGGGGATAAAGCTTGCTTTAACTTCAGCCTATAACCCTGAAGGAAATGGCAAAAGTGAAAGAGGTCATCCACCTATTGTGAAGGCATTGGCAAAAGCATGTGGAGAGAAGATAAAAGAGTGGCCACGATTGCTCCCTTATGCTTTGTGGGCTGATAGAACAACTCATAGTGATGTTACAGGATATATGCCTGTAGAATTGATGCATGGTCAAAAACCTATCATGCCAATAGAAGAGATGAAAGTTACATGGAGTGTATTACCTTGGGAGGAGGAGTTGAATCGAGAGGAGCTGTTGGCCTTACACATTAGACAGTTGGAAAGAAAGGCAGAAGACATGGAGGCAACAATTGCAAAGTTAAGGGCAGCAAGGATACAGAACAAGAAACGGTTTGACAAAAGACATAGATTGAGACCAAGAACCGTACAAGATGGGGATTGGGTATTGGTTTATGATAGCAATTTAGATAACCAGCATAGTGCCATGCGTAAAGTTTCCAAAAGATGGTTTGGACCCTATGTGGTAAGACAGGTGTTTGATAATGCTACTTATGCATTAAATGAGCTAGGTGAGATAACCATAAAACTTCCGGTAGCAGGGAAAAGAATCAAATTATTCAAAAGGCGGGAATCTACTGCCTATGAGTTGCCAGAATTGGAAGGAAATAGTGGCCGTGATACAGGGGCTATCCATGAAGATATGGAAGATGAAGAAGTAAAGGATATGGTTGCAGAGGATGAGGAGGACTCAGAATCTGGTGACAACTAGGATTTTGGTACATACCGGAGGATGTGCAGGTTCAGAGGGGGTGGATGTCGTGATGTTATGAGGACACAGTGTGAAAAAGTATGGAATGCATCATCATCCGACTTCTCTATTGATCTAGAGAGTCAATGTGATCTGAGCCATTAGTACTAGTGTGAGTTGCATGGATTATCCAAAAATACTAGATTTTTGGATAATTTAGTCTATTTTTTATATTATTTATTGTAACAATATGAAAAAGTTAGAAAAAGCTTCTAGATTAGGATGGCATGCAAAAAGCTAGTTGCTTTTTCAGTCAATTAGGGGATTTTCACAAGAAGGATAAATTGAGAAATCGTGCGTGTCGCGATCGCTGTAAAGAGGCTGAAAACTGTAGATTGAACTGAAAGAAGAAGAAGGAGCGATCTGGGAGATCCGTGACTAGGTGTGTTGGGTGTCCTTGGGTTTTACCCCCCTTTCGGAGCCATCGGAGCCATCAGATTTGGGTTCCGGGCAGCAGAGAAAGAGCTGATTTTTCTGATCCACGTTTTTGGTCTACAAAGGAGCTCCAGGAGAACTAATGCCTGGAGATTGCTTCTGAGTAGTGCAAAGATTCCAGGTTCTTTCAATACATATTGATTCAATTCATTGTGATTTGTTTTTGTCGTGTTTACCACTTGGGTATTCTCTATCTTCTCTTCCATCTCCTATCTCTACTTCCTTCTACTTCTGATCCCCGATGGATTCGACCTTTTGACAAAAATCCCTCCGACAACGGGAAAAAGGAAAGAAAAAATGAAGGAAAAGAAAACAAACCTTACCTTCCTCCCTACAATCAAGCCATTGCTTCTTGCCCCTCACACCTTCTTGATGGCCCATGCTCTCCCTCCCCTCACTTAATAGGACCTTCCCCACCCTTCTTCCCCCTACCAAGTCACTCACTCCTCCCATCACCCACTCTACCCCCACCCCTCCATGGGGCCTAGTCAACCTAAATCTCACAGGGTAATCTTGAGAATAATCTAAAGCTAAATAACCTTAGGAGGACATGTAGATTATTAAATAGGCAAAGTAAATGTGAACTTTAGTGAGAGAGTTAGCTAGGCACCCTAATCCATGAACCATTAAAGCCCCTGAATTAAGGTTATTGGTTGGTAGAAAGATTCAAACTAAGGACATGCCCCACCCTTCTTCCCCCTACCAAGTCACTCACCCCTCCCATCACCTACTCTACCCCCACCCCTCCATGGGGCCTAGTCAACCTAGATCTCACAGAGTAAACTTGAGAATAATCTAAAGCTAAATAACCTTAGGAGGACATGTAGAATATTAAATAGGCAAAGTAAATGTCAACTTTTAGTGAGAGAGTTAGCTAGGCACCCTAATCCATGAACCATTAAAGCCCTTGAATCAAATTAGTGCCTTAGATTGAACATATGGATTTGTATTCAAGGATATTTAAGGACTAATCAAGGATTTGTGAAAGGAGATAGTTGAGACTAATAACTAACAATATTACTTCTTCATGGTGGCTAAAACCACAATGGTGTTGTGGTTGGTACCTACTACTTGCAAGTAAGCATCATTGTGTAATGATTGAAGTGATGCAATTGTATTATATTAAAATGGAATGAATGCTTTGAAAGGATTGATTTTGTACTTGGGTATGTTGTCCTTGGTTGTTGCTTTTGACAATTAAGGTGGCACATTAAAGAGGAGGGTTTCATTAGGTCCAAAAATTGTGAATGGATTAGATGAGTGGAGGTTGTATGATAGTGGACTTGTCCTCAAGGTACTTTGTTGTGTTGTTCGTTGAGCAATGATAACCCTAGAAGGACACCTCTTGATATGTTGGTTGCCAAGTGGTAAGAAGAATATTGTGGAGGAAGTTTCACTCCTATGGAGACCTAAGAACTAGGAGGGCTTTGAACATCCTCATGTTGGTTGCCAAGTGGTAAGAAGAATATTGTGGAGGAAGTTTCACTCCTATGGAAACCTAAGAACTAGGAGGGCTTTGAACATCCTCATGTTGGTTATATGATGGAGAATAAATATTTGTGTTCCCAATGCCCAAGGAAGTTGGAAGACCCAATCCTAGATAATAGGTATAGGTCTAAAGAGGACTAGAATATAATCACATGACGGGTTGTGTATCCAATGATTGGATTCCTATTTTGGAGGGGACAAGTTGTACATGCTATATAAAATATCTTCAAAGAACTACTTTAAAAAGATTATTCTTAATTATTTTTGTGTATGTGCTTTGCTTTAATTGAGGTTAAAGGAACCCAAAGTAACACACTTTCACATAGTTGTGAAAATTGAAGAATTCCTTGGTTGGTGTGGACACAAAGTGGATGAATGGTCCCCAATGGCTCAATGACTCATTAGTCAACCAACTTTCCAAATGATAAATGTTAGACTCGCACGTAGACCACAATTGTTAGAACCCCATGGTCAACTTGTTTTATGGGAAATAGGTAATAGAGTACTTGTTCTTGAGGTTGTGGAAGTTGTTGCCACCTTTCATAAACAAGTGCGAGATGATTAATGTTTTGTGTTAGCACCTAGGCACCAAGGGCACAATGTTACTAGAACTTGAATTGCCTACGATGAGCAATGCCATTTTGAGCTTTGATACAACCCATGTGGCCACTGCAAGGTAGCTTGGTAGATCGAAAGATTCCTTAGAGCTACAATGTAAGGTAGTTTGTCAGTTCAATTAATAACAAAGCTATGTGTCCAATTGGAACAAGTCCATCACACCAAAGAAGTGTGTATCATTCATGTACCAATCAAGGAGAGATACCTAATCATATTGAAAAGAGGACAATCAAATTTTCTTTATAATCTTTGAGCTATCACATTTTCTCAAGATATTTACATAGGAATACAACTGATGACAAGCATCTTAACTTGTGAGGAAGAAAACAAGGTATGCTACCTTGAATTGAGGTACAACTCTATCTGACATACCCAATTCCATTTAAACATCCACTTATAAGGCACTAGCCAATAGCAATGGAGTAAAAAACAATCTATGCACATGTATGGTGCTTCTTATTATTAGAGATGTAAAAGATGACTTTTTTCCCTTTCACCCATATGATTCTAGTAGAAGATGTGTACCAAGATTGTGCATTGATCCTCATACTATTGCATTGATTGTTCCTTATTTTATGTATCGAATGTGTGGTCTTTAGCAATGCCTACAACAAATAGAATCACATTAATTGAAAACTCTATCATGCACTTTTTGAATTGAGAGAGATGCTACTAAGGCTAACAATTATGACTAATAAAAACATTTCAATATCATGTCAAATGTGGATGGTGGTAGCAATGGAGGGTCCTCATTGTATATCAACTATATTCTCTTTTTTCTCACCCCTTTTTTTACTTCTACATCAACATATTCAATTATCTTCAACTTTAGTAAATCATGTTTGTGTCATAAGATTTGCCTACATGAGCATGAGCTCATGTAGGCAAAAATCTAATCTTGAGCATTTTTCACATTTCCCAAGAAAGTGGTTGAGCTTGAACCATCCATTATCCTCTCTCTTTGGACATACCTTTGGGTTCCATAGGTCTATACTATTGGAATATGTAATACCATTTTCCATACACTTCTCTTTAGCCACATATTTGTAAACCATGCACATGGAATCACCAAAATCCTCATGTAAGGCTATTGCACATGCACTCACTACTTGAAATAAATTCTATTTGGATATGGTATATGCAAGAAAAATTGTTCCCTTTCTTGACTTTTGTTGATGTACAAGTTGAACTTTTGGAAGCCATGATAACCAATAAGAATTTACATGTCACTCATTGAAATTCAAGTACAACTTTGCATGCAAAACCAATGTCAATGCTAGTCAATTGGTATGAATATTAAAGTGAGGTCATAGTAGCCCTAATGAGACTAAGGAAAGTCTACCAACATGCTATAGTTCCTTCTGGTGGTTGCATCAAGGAGGAGCACTACAATAGCTAAACATTGAAAAGCATTGCATCAAGTAATGGCTAATAGCCTACTAGCCTTGCACTAGACCTCCCTTTTTTGCAAGGGTTTATGGGGTTTGTGCAAGCCCCCCTAACACACTAGCTCGATTCTTTAATGGCATGATGTTGTGTTTGTTGGGTAGGGGGTTAACCACCTTTCCCCCACTAGAGCCAAGTGTGACCCAACTCATACCATTGAGTAACATAGGAAGGGATAACACTTCTTAGCATCACTATTGATGAATAATATTGATGAACATTAGCATGGGTACTAAATACCATCATAATGAGTATACATGTAATATGTCGATCAAAACTATATTGTTCAATACTATGGGCATAATTAGTCTTTTTTGGAATAAAGGATTCTATTCAATATTATGCATAAATTATAAAAATATTTAATGATACTAATATTAGCATATTCTATATTGATTTTCACTAGTTAGGAGAAGCTATTGTCCATCACAATTTATAATAAGTATTGAGAAGCTCAATCTTAGCAACAAAGGCAATGTAGCGAGTTGTGATTATTAGCAACACCACCATTTTTAATAATTGTAACGGTACTAATAAACATGTTTACTTTTGAGCATTTTGAGTAGTGGTAGGACACTAATCTTGAGGCCACACACACACACACACATGCATGCACGCACCACGCACGCATGCACGCACACACACCATGTGTGTGTGTGTGTGCGTGCGTGCGTGTGTGTGTCCAAAAACACACATACACACACACACCATGTGTGTGTGTGTGCGTGCGTGCATGTGTGTGTGTGTCCAAAAACTCAGAGAATCAAGCCACTTCATCTCAAACTCCTCCTTGTGAATCACCTTGCCCTACAAATCACTCTCCTCACTCCTTCCGAGTACTTCCAACTAATGCTAGCGACTCCCAAGTATCTATATCAACCTTCTCTCCATTCCTTATCACTATTGTGCTCAATTTTCACCTTTACTCATAATCAAAAATTTTAATGCACGTCATGCGAGGATGTTTCTACTTCCTTGTATACTTGCTCCATTGTGAGACGAGGCTTAACATTATCCCCCTCCTAGATGTGTACCAGTCCCATGGCATGTCGTAGTATAGAACTTAGTGCTAAGGATGGTCATGTTGATATGATCCTTTTGGTGAGTGGAAACCCTATATGAGGGTGTAGTTGAGTTGTTGTTGTACTTCTATTGATGGTTTTCAAGGAGGTAGGAGAAGGCCATGGATGTAGTGTTCTTGCAAACGATGATTGGCCATTGATATCGTTGGATCTTCAATAAAGTCTTCAGCTTGAAGTAACATGCTCCCTATGGAGATGGATCCGAGCTCCAAACTTGCTAGGTGCATTATCTCACACTTGAGGACCTAGTTAGTGTATGGTTTTATTGTGTAATGAAGTCTTAGGGTGATAGATTGTCCAAGCTATCTTGGGTTGTCTTGTCCTTGATGTGCCCTAATGTTGTGCTATGAGGAAAAGGCTAGGGTGTTAGAAGCAGAGCTGGTCAATGGAGGTTACTAGGCATACCTAACTTAAGGATGCCTAGGTGCAGTGTTTGTGCTATGCTTCTACCTAAATTGTAGTTTTTCATTTTCATTTTCTTTTTTCTTTTTTGTGCTCTTTTTTTATATTTAAAGAAATATAAATATACTATTTATTCCTCAGGAAATGGCTATAAGAAGTATGACTGAGACGTCCATTTGCTGAGAATATACTCTTTTACTACATCTTGTAGAGCTCGATGGAGAATTCTAGATAGAAGAGGTGGGTATAACAAGTGAACCAACTGTCCACCATGTCTTCCAATAGTGCAATGTCGTAGGATAATGGAAATAGTGTGATGTGTAGGTGTAAGTGAATCATGGCTACCCTATTTATACCAACATTGATGTGGAAGAATGGTGGGGGACTATCCATCTTCATAGGGGATTAGGGCTCGTTCCAACAGCTTGACTAGGAGGCAAAGGTAATTATAGGTGGTGATGAAGGCATGGTTAGGGCAGTTAGTGAAATGGTTGAGGAACTTGTAGAATGAGTGTCAAAGATCTTAGGGTTGAAATAAGCACAACTTTCCATGTTGAGTGGCATTGCCATTGGGGAACTTTTGTAGATTACAATGACACTGTGTATGCTACCTAGGGTAGGGCCAATCAAGTTCACCTTTTCTTTCATAAATTTTAGCATAATAGCATGTTGACCTTGCAATGTCATCAAGTTCTAGGACATTATACCATGAGTTTGACTAAAGCTTCTAGATTTCTTGCTATTGAAATCTCAAATGCTCACCTCAGGTTTTTCCTTCTTGAAGCTAACAAGCTTTCTAAAGGGCATTTTTATTTGATTGTTTCTTCCATTGCTTGACAATGTTCTTAATTGCCTAGATCAATGCTTGCACAATTCTTGGGGGGCTTAGAATTCAAATACTGTGGTTTGATCTCCTTTTGCCTCATGATACTTCCTCATGATTTCATCTAAATCTTCTCGCCACTCTTTATACCCTCTATAGTCAAGGGGATGGCCACTTACCTTCTAAGTAGGAGACTGTAGGGAACTCAACAATCTCAAGTGGCACTCATGCACTTATGGTGCCAATTCCACCTTGCTCACATCCTTGAGGCACATCACTTGCACTCTCCCTTGGTCCATCAATCTTGGGGTTCCACAAAGTTTTCCAAGGAAGACATGATGTTCGGTGCATTTGTAGGAAAGGACAACAATCCAAAAAGTTTTGATGTTCCTAGCTCTACAACTTCCAATTCTTGCTCTTCATACCCAATACACTTCAAGACGAGTTTAAGTGCTTCTCTATTTGGGGTTAGGGTTGGAAGATTAAGCACTTGGCTAAAATCCAAATTACTCAATCTTTTATCGGAGAAGCTAAATTTTGCCTTTGTCATTAATGATGATGGAAAACCTATTGATAGATTCTTTATAGAGCTCCTATTGTTGTTACCACAAATTGATACATATCTATATGCAGTGTAGGCTAACTCTACTCAATGAATATGTTATTCCATCAGTTAGTCTCCTCAATGCTTTCCCCAAATTTTTCTTTACTTCATTCTTGGTTTAAGTGACTACTTTGTGTCAATGGTGTGCTGCAGATTGACATATGCTAGCTTGAGTTGTTCTTGAGTGTGTTGATTCTTTTAGATCTCTCTTTTGTGCTGAGATGTCTTAGCATTCTCTTAATCTAATGGTATTCTCAAGTCTACTACTTGATCTTGCACTTCCTTATCTTTTGTTTTTAAAATCGTATCCTTTTCTATTAGTTGTGCCTAGAGGTCTTGCAACAACTGATGATTGGCTTGGCCTCATGTAGGCATCTTGGGTCTCTCCTAATTTGTCTTGGATAACCCACTTACTTTGAAGTGCTTCCATTTTGTCTTTTCAAAGTTCATCAAATAGCAATCCTAGGATGTATAGATTCATTGTTGCACTTAGTGCCATATTACATTCATGTAAGGCCAAGATGGGCTCTACATGGCACTACTTGTCACCTTATGAAGTGGGTGTGATTTTGGTATTAGGTTTTAGCTTCTCTAGATTGGTGAAATTGTGTTGCAAGCCTTGTATTTGTGTCGTCGTTTGTTGTTGAAGAAATTCTCGATCAAGATTATGCAAACATTCAACATCTTTTTATTTTTTCTTACTTGAGCTACCTTCCTCTTTCTCTATCATGATTGATTAAATTTGCTGGACAAGTGTGCAATTCCTTTACTATCTCCGATTAGCACATGGTGTAAAATGGTCTTTTGAATATTCTCACTGTCTTTCTTCATCTTGGCTTCTATCATTTTTGCCTCCTTACTCTTTATTTTTGTAGCACGTTTGCTGCTTGTCCCTTTGGGGCTCCTTCATCATAGCAAGAGGTAGATGAACTTTCCTTACTTTACTTTGCTTCTTCTACTTTGCTCCCTATTGGATATTTGACTTCTTCTTTCCTATTCCTCTTGCTCTCTTTACCTTTTCCTTGCTCACTCTCTTTCTTCTTTTCCTCTCTCTCTCTCTCTCTCTCTCTCTCTCTCTCTCTCTCTCTCTCTCTCTCTCTCTCTCTCTCTCTCTCTCTCTCTCTCTCTCTCTCTCTCTCTCTCAATCCTCTTGTTTGGGACTGCTCTTGTGTTGTGTCTCTTGAAGTATCAACCTTTCCTGTGGTGTGTTAATTTCTGGGGTGCATCAATAGAGAGTACTAATCCTGCATTGATAACCCTAGTAAGTGATCTTGCAAAGCTAGTGATCATACCTTTTGGCTTGGAGGAGCTAACCTCAAGACCTTGAGTGAGTACTTTCTTTGCCTTAACAATGGTTTCATGAACTCTTTCTATCTACAGATTTTTTGGGTCTTTGATTATGATCTCTTTAGTAAGTATGTCTTCCATGAGGTGTTGGGAAATCCTTGTTATGGAAGAGTGAGATTTGTTGTAAGTGAACATGTGGTGGAAGATTTGAGTTGTTGCTCACAACTGCTCCTCCATGATGGTACTAAAAACAAGAGACCATGTTGTCTGAGCTTAGACAATCACTACAAGGATATAGGGGCATAGCGACGGGCGTTTGCGACATAGATTAGCGGCCTCGCTATTTGTGATGCAAATATCAATGCATATTGCAACGGTACTCTGAGAAAAAAAAAGTGGGTGAAACCCGAGCATGGCATTTTGCTGCAAAGAGTTTGAGAGAGAGCAAAAGAAATCGTGGCTTTGGGAGGGAGAGGAAGAGGAAGAGAGAAAGAGAGAGAAGGAGAGCTTCTCACCACCGCCGTCGATTGCGAAGAAGAGGAGGAAGTGCACGAAGGAAGAAGAGGGGCTATCATGAAGAGGAGATGAAGAATCCATCCTCGGGCCTTTGCGGTGAGTACATTGCCTCCTCTTGGTTTGTTCTTATTCTTTCTTCTTTTCTTTTGTTTGTTTTCTTGAGAATGAGGTGCATTGAGGGAGAAAGAGAGGAAATGAGAGAGGGAGAAGAAGAAATGGAGAGAGAGAGAGAGAGAGAGAGAGAGAGAGCATGAAAGATAACAAAGAAAGAGAGAGAGAGAGGGAGGGAGAGAGGAGAATGAGTGAGAAAACACGAGGGGGTAAAGAGAAACAAAGAGAGGGGCAACAAAGAAAGAGAGAGAGAGAAAGAAAGAGAAGAGGGAGAGAACATAAAACGAAGCGCGCAAAGAGAGGTGGATAAATTGTGTTAGGTTACTTAGAAAACTAAAGCTACTCTTTGAGGGAAGGGGGTGTTTAAAATTGCCCATGGATTTTTTATATAGCAAAGTGGTCTTGGTTATCCAAGAGAACTCCATTAAAAATCTGAAATGCTAGATTAGGTCACGTTAGGAATGATTGAATGTCAACTATCCTAGTGTGTCATCCTAGATCCAAATCAATGTTATTTTAGGGGGCCTGAGTTGAGACTATACCTTATTAATAAAGTGGTTGATGAATATTACTCCCCTTATTTCTCACTCTCTTTAAACCAATGTAATGTTCTACTTAAGTTTGAGAGATGATAGCAAAGTAGTTATCTTAAGCTAATATTGGATAACCATGGTAGGAGACTGAAGTCACAATTAAGGCTTGCTTGATCTTTGTGGGATTGAGGTGGAACTTTTCCTACGAGGTAGACTTAATTTGGATGAAAAGGGATCAATTTGTGCACACCTTAGATTGACTTTATGATTTTTCTACATTATGAAAGATGTTGGATACAGAATGACATATATTGCTTTATCAATGCCGATCATCTTCCCTATATTAGAATCAACCTTAAGTAGATATATTGGATAGAAAATCTAAAAGTTTTTTAATGTTTATTTTGAAGGAATCTATGGTAAACCATACTATTAATGTGTCTAATTTCCATGTATCTAAAGTTGTTATGTGTTGTAAACCAAGATGTTTCAGTTGACGTTAATTTTATTGAGTTACAAGAGAAGAAATACCTTCTCAAACAAATTAAAAAAGAAAATGAGAATGAGAACAAAAACCAATTGTTTCTCATAATGTAGACAAAATGAAAAATGATGATGGTCGTGATGTTCAAGATTGCGAGGTGTATCCTAATCAATGTGTCCCATGTTCTTTCTCTCAATGCAAGCTAGCAATCAGACGAAAGTGTCACTTGCCTATAGAATACGTAGACAAAATAGAAAATGATGATGGTCGTGATGTCAAGATCGTGATGCGTATCTGAATCAACGTGTCACCACGTGTCCTTACTCTCAATGCAAGTTGGTAATAAGATGAAAACGTCGCTTGTCTATAGAACACGTATGACACTTCAACGAGTTTCAATCGGAGATAATTGATCAGGCGATCTTAGACTTTAAGTAAACGGTAAGAAAAATGTGTATCAATCATGTCTTATATTCGTAAACTAATTGAATATCATATACAAAAACATTAGACATGGCCATAAAATTTATACGTGGAGGTGATGTCTCATCCCAAGGAGGAATTTACCTATTGTGGCCAATTAGAAGAGTTCGTGGGCATGCGATAAATGGAGTGCCTGAGCCAATCCACTACTTGGAAGGCATGACCCAGTCTATACCGTCAATACCAGAGGAGACAGGTAGCCTTTCGGGCTTTCCTTCAATCTTGGAACCTAAGATGGAGGCAATGATCGATGCATTGATGCCCATGGATGCCGAGACATTTGATCCGCTAAGAGAGGAAGCATCCATACCATTATATGATGGGTGCCGAGTATCTCGCTTGAAGACATTGCTTGCATTAGGGCTAATTGCCTTGATTATGCTTGATTCTTAATTGGTTAATTAAGGAAGGATATTTTCACGAGTGGATCATCTCCAAGATCTCACCGTGGATTATCCCAAGAGGGCAATGCTCGATTCACAAGTGAAGGTCGAATGGTGAAAATGCCAACCACGAAAAGTATGTCTCACTCCTAGGTCGCTTGGGGTCAGTGGAGCTCTGGACACCCCTTGTTGAATCTGGAACGGAGTTGTAGACTGCGGTGATCCCAACGTCTAGAGGCATTGGAAGATCCTATTCTAGATAAGGATGGAAATTTTAGTGCCATGTGATTTGGACCAAGTACTTTTGTTGGACAGAAGGTATACATAATTCTCTTGTATAGGCAGGAGACAAATATTAACTTGAAGATAAAGTAAGGAACTTGTTTGTCAAAAGGTCTGCTTGTTTTGTTTTTGTGTCTGTGTTGTAAATTACGCGAACGAACCCTATTCCCTAAAAGGCTTAATTAATGAAGCTGATTTTAAATGTCGCACATAAATGTGGTAGGACCTAATTGGAAAGCTATCAAGGAAAGCGGGTGGATGGAATCCCTGATGGGTCCATCCTACAGTAGGGTAGTCCCAAAGAACTAGGAGGCATCTCACAAGGATTTATCTCCGGGTTAACTTTAGGTATTGTTAAGTTAGAACCCGATTCATGCCATTTTATAGGACCAAAATAGGACTATGCCCTACAGGCAGAGAGGTTGAGTGGCGCATCCCTCTTGTTTTCCATTCTTTTTGAACTAAGGCGGCATGGGTCTGCTTCAGATTGGGTATCTTTGCGTAAAGTAAGATATCCAAAACCTGATTCTAGAATGCAGTCAGGAGACCTTGACAACTAGTAGGAACCCAGATTTCAGGTCGATCCTAGTGGGTTCGGTCGTGGATGTTCCGTTGCGAGGCGGACTTAGGAATCCCTAGGCAACAAACCCTGAAACATTCGATGAGAGTGTCGGGTGGCGATGCTTAGAATCGTTTCTCGATGGATCGCTAAAACGTGCTTGGACAGCCAATAGGCAGGCACGTTATACCAAACCCCTGACAACCTCGATGGTGGTATGTTGTGCCTTCTGCTTCTTGAAGTGCAAGTGTATGATGAAAGCAATGTCCCCAGCGTAGTTGAGGATAGTATGCAAATGGAGGGGTGGATATTACAAGGGGTGGAGGTCGAAGATGGCTTGGAGCGTGTAGAGGAGGCAAAATCAGGTAATGATGACGAAAAAACAAGAGGCCATGAATTCTTTGAGAACAAGGTGGACTCATCCTTTTGTGGTGACTTTTCTATTAACCTTCCATTGTATGCGGAGTTGTGCCATGCAATTGACATGGGACCATAGGTCATACTTGCAGCATCTGCCTACTTAATTCTTTGATGAATCGCTTATAAGGGTACTCTAGAATATGCATTTTAAGGAACATCATTTTTTTCAGAGTTATATTACTGTGCTTTGCTTAAATCTTTATATTGATTATGCTAACATTACTCTCTTTGTACAGGTGACCTTTGACAATATTTGGAGAGCATGATGAGTCCAGGGTGTCAAGAATCGCGTGGTGGGGGGACTTGCTCGAGATGCTGCGCCGAACACACACAGAATGCACAAGGAGAAGCTCACTCAAGAGACAAGAAGAGAGATGGAGGCCAAAATGTTTTCTTGCTGATTTCTTCTTCTTCTTTCACCCACTTTACAATGTACACAAAGTATAGATAAGATACAACATAAAGGAAAGTGGCCTACTAAGTCAAACAATGCATAACCGACTACACTAATCGACTGGCGCTATAACTATGCTAGTTGTAAATAGGTGTAGCAACCTGAATATAATAAGTAATGAGTCAGTGGCCATGTGAGAGTCATAATGACCACCAATGTGCTAAGTGTAGATGTGTGGACCCATCTAACCAGGCGGTCCATCATTATTGTCCGCATATGTTGAGCTTGTCATCTCAACACTCCCCCTCAAGCTCAACTACATCTCTGCAACTCCAAGTAAGCTTCGAAACTTTTAAAGCTTCTCTGTACCCAATGCCTTCGTGAAGATGTCAGCTATCTGATCCTGTGTGCTGACATACACCAAGTCAATCTCACCTGCTAGTACCTTCTCTCTCACTAAGTGGTAGTATACCTCAATATGTTTTGTCCTGGCATGGAACACAGGTTTCCTAGCCAACTGTATACCGCTCATGTTGTCACAATAAATGACAACTGGACCTTCCACCTGTACATCTAAATCAGCCAATAACTTTTGCAGCCATACTACCTCACATGCTGCAACAGCAGTACCTCTATACTCAACCTCTGTACTCAACAAAGCAACTGTAGATTGCTTTTTGCTGCTCCAAGTAATTGTTGCACTACCAAGAGAGAACATGTATCCGTTGGTAGATCTTCTATCAGACATACTACTAGCCCAGTCTGCATCTGTGTATCCAAACACCTGTACATCTGTACCTGCCTCATAGAAAAGTCCATAATGTAATGTGGACTTCACATATCTCAATATGCGTCTGACTGCATCCAAATGTGGCTTTCTAGGTACTTGCATAAACTGAGACCAACAATGTAGCTCAAGTCTGGCCTTGTAATGGTCATGTAGATCAAACTCCCCACTATCCTCTTGAACATAGTAGGGTCTTCTATCTCATCCCCAACATCAGCACTCAACTTTACATTCTGCTCCAATGGGACTGAAAGTGGTTTGCATGATGTCATACCATACTTGGACAACATATGCAAGCCATACTGTCTTTGGGACAGCCATATACCATCATCACATCTGATCACCCCAATGCCAAGGAAGTACCTTAGCTCACCTAAATCCTTCATCTCAAACTTCTTCTTCAAAAAGTCCTTGACTTCAGCAATCCCACTTTCACTATCACCTGTAATAATCAAGTCATCCACATGATGACCAAACTTGCATCTCCCTTTCTCACATAAAGTGAGTGATCAGCATCAGAAACATAAAAGCCAGTATTGACAAGATACTCTCTGATCTTGTCAGACCATGCTCTAGGTGCTTGCTTAAGCCCATAGAGCGCCTTCTTCAACCTGCACACATACATGGGATGCTCTAAATTTTCATAACCTGATGGCTGATCCATATACACTTCTTCCTGTAAATCACCATGCAAGAAGGCATTCTTCACATCCATTTGCTGCAACCTCCAACCTTTGGCTGCTGCCAAAGCAATCACACATCTGACAGTTGCCATCCTAGCAACTGGACTGAAGGTTTCTTTATAATCTATGCCATATGTCTGGGCATAGCCTTTTGCAATCAGTCTAGCTTTATACCTACTAATAGAACCATCTGCATTGTGCTTAATCTTATAAACCCACTTACATCCAATAGCTTTCTTGCCATTCGGCAATGATACTAGATCCCAAGTCTTATTGGCCTCTAATGCATCCATCTCCTCATCCATTGTTGCATCCCAATGAGCATGACCAACAGCCTCCTCAAAACATGTGGGCTCAACATCCTCAATCACTTTCACCATATAAGCATAATGGTGACCTACATAACCTTCAAAACCAAATCTATTAATAGGGTATCTCACCTTGCTAGACCTGTGTACCACTGGATCACTCAATGGAGTCTTTGCATTGACGTGTGCTCTCTGCACACCTTGAGTCCTCACTGAAGGAATGCCAAGCTCATCATCCAAGCTCTCTAAGCCATTGGAGTCTCCATCAAGAACTGCATCAATGCCATCTGACACTTTATTATTTCCTTTGTCTTTACTTGTAGTGCTACTAGTTGCACCTGAAGATGTAGAGCTACTCAGTCTCCCAGACCAAGGACTACTAGATGATGTCTCTAGTCCACTAAGAGTCCATGATTCTTGCTTTTCAGCCTGCACATGAGTGTCATGATCATCATCATCATCCAATGCATCACCACTAGATGCATACCAACTGCTCATTTCATCAAAGATGACATCCCTGCTCACTCTGAACTTACATAGGCCAGGAGCTGTCTCGGACACCATCAAGCCATTTCGTTAGATTTACTTCAGCATGCTCTAATGCTTCGGTTTCTAGAAGATGAGATCGATGCCCAGACTTGGGCCAGATGGAGGAGGGAGTGGTTCTGGGGGATGCTTGTGGAGACGTGGATGTGGTGAGCCCTCGATTGAATCGAGATACATGTGCTACTCGTCGCTCTCGTGCAGGTTTGAGAGAGGGTGGCTCAGGTGGTTATCATTAGGAAAAAAATGAACTCATGAATGGGCCCTTAAAAATAATATAGTTTAAGATTTGGGCCTTTTGGATTGTCCAATAGGAAGGCTAGATGTTGGCATCCATGGAGGGTGAATCTTCTCTCTCCAAAGCTTGGGTTTTCTATTTTAAAAAGGGGCAGTGGGAGATTTAAAAAAAGGGAGAATGAATAGTATATAAAATTTGAGTTTCTCTCACCTTGTATTTTCCCCTCTTTTTTTGGAGAATTTTCAATTTTGGTTTTTTTTCCCTCTCACGAAATCAGTTTGACCCAAAAATTGAGCAACATACCACATTCCCTCTCTTCTCTATACTCCTTAATTTTCATCTCCATTGAAGCTCCCTACTGAGAGTAATTAGGGTTTTGAGCGTTCTGCTTATCTCTGCACTTTCTTCTCCATGTAGCTCGAGATTTTGGGCAAAACACAGGTGCCCATCTCTCTTTGCATTTTCTCTTGTTTGCTATTTTTTCAATAGGGTTTGATGTCGTTTCTTACTGATATTGTTATTTTATTGCAGAAGTTGTTTGGGGCAGGAGACAAAGGTGGTCATCTCTCTCTCTCTCTCTCTATTTGTTTTTTTTGTTGATATCTTTTCAATACGACATAATGTTATTTCTAACCCTTGTTGTTTTATTTGTAGAGATCATTTTGGGTGACATTCCACAAGTGCTCATCTCTCTCTCACTGTCTCTTTCTCTCTCTGTGTTTCCTCTTTTCTACTATTTTTTGAGTATACCTTCATGTAAATACTAACTCTTACTATTTTCTTTTGCAGAGATCAATTTGGGCAAGATTGGATATGTGCTCATTTCTTTCTCTCCCGTGTATTCACACACTCTCTCTTTCTTCCTCTCTATGTTATCCCTTTTCTATTATCTTTACAATAGGGTTTGATGCTGGTTCTAACTTAAGGATCAATTGTTGTTGCAACACTTAACACAAGGTAGAGCAAATATTTTGTAGCTCAATTTATAAGTAAATCTTCCATATTTTGTGGTGCCAAAATTTATTCATTTAATTAGTGACTTTTATGTTTGATGGGATTGATGTTTTCTTATGTCCATCATTTGCAATGGGTTTTTATTAGTAATGATTCAATCTTATCTTCAGCACATCAGTTTATAGGTAAATTGGCCCTATTTTGTATTGCTTTTATTCATGCAGTTATCTAGATATTTTTTGCTAAAAGGAATTCATGCAAGTATTTTTGTTAAAAGGGATTCATGTAGGTATTTTTTTGTACATGCAGGCAGGTATTGTACAAGGTTTAGGTGAAGCACACAATTCTCAATCGACTATTTTGATGTGGTGAGTGATTCCTTTGTGCTAGATAATATGGATATACTGAAAGTCGATGGTTCAAAAATCCTCTGCTTTATTGGTCCTATGTGTCCATTTGGATCTCCATGCCAATTGGCAATGATCCATGAAACTCTTGTATCATATCATCCATATAAAACACAATGTGTTGAGTCTTAGAATATCTCAAATGTCAATCCAATGTGCCTATTAAGATTTTCATTCCATGTGGTTGCTATCCTTGTAACAACTACTCTATAATACCCACATTTCATACAATGTGATTCAAATCAGACTCCTCTTCATTATAATAAAATTTATTTTGGTAAAATTCTTTGAGTATTCTTGTGCTATTCTTTTCATTATATTTCATGTAAATGGTATGATTAAAGTGATGCCTTGAAATTGAATCTATACTTTGTGTGGATATACATATCCACGTGTTTCGATATCGATTTTTATGTCTATTTTACAAAAGTGTAAACATCTCTTAATGCCATGTTGATTTGTATGCATATTGGTGATTACTAGACAGACTTAAAATGCTTATTATTTAGGGGTTAATACATACTTCTTTACATCTAATGCATAGGTTATAATGCTTGAGAGAAGAACAAGCATTCTCTTGATAGAAGTACATAATAGAAAAGATGAAGAAGGGAATTGGATCACTGGTACGTATCATTGCTCATCTTGGGTACATATGAGTCTAAGTATGAAGGGAGCTTTCAAGGTGAAAGCATCTGCAATTGCAGATGTATCAAAGCACTGGAAGGGTACAATTTTAGCTCTCAAACAAAGAAATGTTGATTCTCACCTTGTAATAGAGGCATTTGTACAACATGTATTCATGCAAAAACAAATACTTATTGCATCCACTATGCCCTTTCAATGAAATATTGCAAACAGTAAGTATTTGCAACTCATTGAGAATGAGAAATCTCATGATAGCTATGTAACAACTTGTCTCATATTTACAGAAGTATACCCTTCAGATTGTTGTGAGTGGCAAAATGTTGAGAGTTTCATTGGTTCTTTTAAGTGTTACCACCTCGAAATTGGTAGATTGCTCTTTGACGGGTGTACAACTAAGCAGCTCGCAGAGGACCTTGTTTTTTTTAATGACTCCAAGTACATATTGCCCAAGGGGGATTGAGAATATGGAACCCTTGAGTCTATGCACATATCAAATCTCAATAGCATAGAATGGCCATTGTGTAGTAGTGATATTTTGCACATGTGTAGCACAAAAATTTCAAGAGAAATATTGAATTCTATGAAGCCATACGTCTAAGCTGGTTCATACCAATTGCAATTTTTGCACACATGTTCAAGGAATGTAAGGGTTTGAGATGTACCAAACATAAAAAGTGCATCAAAGGATTATGTAACAAAGATTCTAGGCAAAACTTGGACATAAAAATTAACTCATAGTCCTGACATAGTGGAGTGTCGAGTCACAACAAGAGACATAGCTTTCAGGTAAAATTTTTCTCTCTTAGTTGACTATTATCTTACTTTGGGATGAATCGACTAACTTTCCTTTCCAATTACATGTACTTTGTCACACGACAGACTTTATGTCTAGTGTTCAAGTATCGTAGATAAAGGATGCTCAAGGGTAAATGGTTGTGCCTTGATCAAGACATGCGTGAAAGTGCAGCTGTGGATGTTACTATCATTTGTGAGGGCCGCGAGCTCCAAGTGTTTCAAATGGAGGATGATTGGCCCTTGAGTATAATGTGCCAGAAATTACAATGTTAATGCATAATCCACCTGTTAGCTTCTATTTTAAACTAGATGGTAGGAAAATTCAAAGCCGAGTTGAGGATACTGTTACTAGCTGAAAGTGTGTGGCTCCATATATTTTAGAAAATGTAGAGTCTCCCTAAAAATCCCAACACCACAAGTTGTAATATCCAACACCTATAAAATTTTGGATTTTTTTGGCCAATAGAATATTGTCACTTGCAAACTTGTAATATTTTAAAATTATGGTATTTATGCAAAATCATGCATTTGTTATACACTTTCCACATCAACACACTTACATATGCATGTAGACTTTATAAAGACGTAAGTAAAGCTATAACTGAATATCGTATGTGAACAACCCTTAATGGTTTAAAACTTAAGATTTTTAAGGTAGAACTAGTTTAGTTCTTGTTTCATTGTTTTATTTCACACTTTCTCTCTTCATCTCTTTATATCCACCACATCCCTTCTCCCTGCTACAATGGATACTCACGCACACTTTGATGAGTGGATCCACGAGACTATCTTTGCCAACCAAGGTGACAAGATATTCCAAGTTTTCTTTAAGAACTTCAACCTTGAAAGCGTGCTCTCATCGCTGGAATCCCCCCCTTCAAGTTTTGGAAGACTTTGTGAGCACCATTGCTACTTGTACATACTTCATCGAGGGATCTGACATGACTTGGGTGCCTATGGAATAGCTCATGGTATTTCAAGCAGGGAAGAATCAACAAAAAGTGGTAAATAGGTGTCTGGCCCATGTGGATCCTTTGCAAAGAGTATGCATTGTTCCCATGGGTAGTGCACCAGGTACAATACCTTTGGATCTCATGGAGTGTGATTGCGTATTGGCAATTTACCTCCTTACATTGGATACACCCCTAAAGGAGGAGAGAGATGAAGATACAACTCCATAGGTTGTTGCTATCACATAAACGGAAGAAAAACTAATTGAAGAGCTCATAAATGTTGAAGAGGATCAGATGGTGGCAAAGCAAAGGTTAGCTCTCATGGTGCCATCTTCTTCAGAACAGCCACAAGTCGACAAACACAACCTTGCCTCCTTGACACCCATTAAAGTGGATGGTTTACAATATTTGCTTCTATTAGATGTGCTGCAATACTTGGAAATGAAGGAAGAAGAGTTTTTTTCCATATCCTAGTCAGGGATTCGATGGAAGACCTGATCGATTATGATTACATGGATGTGCATTCGACGATGGCAGAGATTGGAAGATATGATGGAACAAGCTTAGATATAGTGAGTGCCATCATAGCAGCAAAGGAGCATATTACCTCAGTTGAAAACGATTACCTTGTGCCGAAAGCTGAATTTGAAGCGCTATAGCATGATTTGTTTGAACCAAGGCCCTAGCTTCCTACCAAGGAGTTTGTAGATCCCTGTACCTAAAGAGGTGCCTCGTTGACACACGAGGAAATGAAGATACAAGATGATGTGGAGAAGGTGAGATTTCTAACTACCATATATTTTTATGCGATGAAACTTGATGGTAGGGTGCATCGAGTCCCCCGGAGTCCACCGGTCAAATCTTGGAAAAAAATTATGCAGCTGCTGTTCGAAGTCTGGCATCGGGGGCCACTTTCTGGTGTAGGCATCATTTTTGGCCAAGATTTCACCGATAGACTGTGGGAGACCCGACACACCCTACCGTCAAGTTTCATTGCTTTCTGATAACTCTAGGTTAGTCACTAAATATATATTTTTATTTGACTTTGTCATTTAGGATATATTGTATATAGATGAGTTTGCATCAAGGCAAGGAGAAGCTCGACATTTGAATCAACGGAAGGATTCAGCTCTGAAGGAGTACATTGGTAACTTTGTTGCAAACTTGGTGGTCTTCCATAAGAAGTGATCACCAGGAGGGCAAGAAATAACCATGAAAATTCGAGCTTTGACCAATTTTGGACCTTTTTGAGTGATACCTGTGACATCTAGCTTGGAGAAGGTGATGCTAATCAAGCAGTCAAAGCTTCTTTACTTGTTTGACCAAACGCGTGGTGGAGCAATGTGTGTGCTTGCTACATTAGGTGACCCTACTAAAGTGTCAGATATGCTTCTCTTAAAGAAAGAGCTGAAGGGGGAGCACATCATTTTTTAAGCAAAGAAGGAACTTATATTTTCATCGGAAGCTGGCTCCTCCTCTCCATCGATGAAAAAGCCAAGGAACAATTGAGAGTTCTTGTTGGCTATCAGCTTTTTGTATCTACCATCACTAGCAATTGTCGCATGTATTTTTCTTGATGAATATAGGATTTTTTACATTGTCCCTATAAATAAATATTTATTGAATAAATGTGTGATTCATATAAGTGTGACAATAATGTGTGGTATGTGAATGATACATTCGCATACATTAACATAATTCAATGCCTAGTACTGCACTTGCAATTTGAAAGTGTGACGATAATGTGTGGTATGTGAATGATGCATTTGCATATATTAACATAATTTAACATGTAGTACTGCACTTGCAATTGTACATAAGCAATAACATAACTCATATCTGTATGTATTACTACTTTTGATGCATTCGTACGTTAAACAAAAATTAAGAGTCGTGTATTTCAAGAAACAAAACAAAACAACTTTACTCAATTATTTGAATTCAGTATACATCGCATGAGATATTATGTATATATAAATAAATATTCCAATGGTGGCAAAGTATACAAAAAAAAATTGCCTTCCAAGATGCTACGGTGCTATAACACTCATTACAAAACCTTGCATCATTAATCTCATAACCTATGGAGGAGTCCCCTTGCCGTGTTGAAGCCGAATGATAAAGTTCATGTCTTTATCTGTGATTGTGACATGCTTTGCATGGATGGTCGCAAGTTGTGTATCATCAAACAAGTCGATGAGAAACCCCTCTGAGCTATTTGTAGGGACTCCATAGCTACAGTAGTCCACCTTCCTATTGGTGGGCCATCCCGCACTCGTGCCAAAAACCTTCCCATCCTTTTCATCTCCAAGTCTTGCATTGTTAAAATATCAAGCTCCTGTTACTATTCAATTAGTCTATCTTTATACTGTGATTGACATTAGTTGGATACAACTGTACATGTGTGTGACATTCAATAAGTTGGTGTAATCAGTGACTTAACCACAGTTAGTCTTGGTTAGTCATACCTATGTGTGTAAGTCTCTTTCAGTTAGTATGATGGAAGAATAATGCAAGAAGAACAACAATGAGCTGATGCTCATCTTCCGCTCCACTCTGTCTCTCTCCCTCTTCCAACATGGTATCAGAGCTTGAATGTTTGAAGCCTGAAGGCTTGGCAGTGGCCATTTGACATCAAGACATCAAATCTGAAGAAAATGTCATCAAAGGAGACTATGGCTGGCAGCCTGTTTTTTTGCATAAGCTATATCTTGCTACATGAATGGTTTTTGGAGAAACATCCCACTTAACCTAACCGTTTCGACGTGATCTACAACTATGTAGAAGAAAGGTTTTTCAAAATCCTCACAGATTTTGAGATATTCAGCACAGACATGTGTAGAGTGGTTGTTTACTATAATAAACAGTAGGTGATTCCAGGGCACTGGTGGCTTTCATCCTAACAATGTATATGCCCTTATATCATGCATATGAGCATGATATTGGAGTGTTAAATGCTCAATTTTGGAGCTTATTTGTAGGTCGGAAAAAGTGAACTGGTTGCTATCTTGAATTTTTGAAATAATATACCTACAAGGTTGAAGTATCTGTGATGCTTATTTGCTAGTGACAAATGCTTGGATCAAACCACTTGAGTGGTAGATGCTTTTTGGGATATTGTGAGTGCTGAAAGTCCAAAGTTTAGATTGATTTATTGCTGGTTATACAAGGGTATTGACTGGTTATTGTTTGCAGGAGAAGGATACCTATCATCTTTACTTGACATATATGCAATATAATCTGACCGGTTGGACATATATCAACTCCTACATAGAGTGGCAATTGAATAAGATATTTTGGGACTATTTTGAGGACAGAATACTCTTGTTTTAATAGAGAAAATACTACTAGTTATAGTAGTGGGTTGGTTGTATTTGGTAGTGCTACTTGCATACAATACAATCATTGATACTTGTATGGACATAGTTTGGGATGTTTTGCCACTACCATAGAATGTTTTGAACTAATTTGAGCTTGGTTTATGCTCAGTTGATTGTGTTTTTTCATTGTTGGAAACAATTTACAACAAGCAGGTTGTCAGGAAAACTGTCTTGAATTGCAGGAAACTGTCATGAATAGCAAAAAATTTGTCCTGAACTATAGGAAAAGGAGTCAGATACTTACATGTTGTATACATCACTGAATTACCTAAGCTGCAACTATGGCAAATGCTCAAGGCATTGACAATATCACTCAAATTGTGGGAGAAAAGCTAGACAATAAAAATTTTGCTTTATGGAAGTTCCGTATGAAGAATTTTTTGGTTGGCAGAGGTTATTGGGACTTATGTACAGGTGATGAGGCTGAACCTGAAGTGCATGAAAGGAATCCAACAAATGATTAGAAAAGGGCTCATAAGCTATGGACTAAGAGAGCCTGCAAGGTGTTACATTGGTTTTCCTTATGTATATGAGATGCTATGGTTATATAGATTACTGGATGTAGTTCTGGGGGATGCATGGGACATACTCATGAAGAATTTTGGAAATGTAACACATGCAAGAAAGATTCAACTAAAGCAACAGTTCAATAACATGTCTAGGAATGACAGAAGCATTCAAGCCTATACTATAGAGATCAAGGATCAGCTTGCCACCATTGGATCTTTAGTGTCTGATGATGATATGATTGCAGTGATATTGAATGGACTTGGCAAATAGTATAAAGCATTTAATACGTCTATTTCTCTAAGAGTTAAATCCCCCGATTGGGATGAGCTAATTGCTTTGCTATTGCATGAGGAAGTTAAGCTTGGACTGAATACAGGTTCTAGTAGGTCTCAAAGCATAGACACTCTTCTTTACTCTAGCCATCGTGGTAGAGGTGGCAGAGGCCATGGCTCTTTTCAAGGTCGAGGAGACACTCGAAATGCTTATGGACAGCATCACCAAAATGCATGGCATGGCACAAATACATAGGGCCAACGTGGCGGCTTTAGAGACAGGGGAAGATCACCCCATGGTAGCATTAGGGCCAAAAACGTTTCAAAAATGGCACTTGTAAGAAAATGATTAAGTTACTAATTAGTTGAGGTTTTAAAATAATGAACCCTCCAAATTTGGCCATTCAGACGTGATTAATGAGAGAATTTATTATTCATTTAAGAGGTTAGCCATTAAATGCCTAAGGACGTTAACTCATGTCAGAGGTCACTTTTCGGCCATTATTCTTTCATTTTGAATATTTTACTGTCACGTTTCCCACCAAAATCACGCTTCTTTTTTCGCCTGCATTCATTTGAATCATCGTTCTCTCCTCTTCACTTTGTTTCTTAGTTCTTAAAGTAGATTTTACTCTGTCGTAAAATTTCTCACCAAAATCACGTTCGGTTCTTACCAGCAGCGTGCATTGGTCTCCCTTCGTCTCCCTTCATCTCCTTTCACAAAATCTTGAGAAGGTGATCATCAACAATCAAAAGAGTCTCTACACAGAGGATTAATACCACTTACTTGCCGATTGAGCTATAGAGATATGGTCCTTCATGGACCTGAGACGAGATCATCTTGTTAGTTTTCAGCAGACCCAACTAGGTTGGGACATCCAAGCCACATCTTTACTTCAACCCCTAAGATATCCATTCTGTAAGATTTTGTTTCAACTAAATCCAAGCTTTTTCTTCAATCTCTTCAATTTGATTCATAAGAGAATGGGTAAAAGAGTCCCATGGTGTTGATGCAAATTGGTAGGGATAGATATACTAAGGATAATCCTTAAGCTAATAGAATAGAAAGTGAAAATTTTCACTTTGATCTTGACACTTGAAAATAGAATATCTTCATTATACAGTGTTGTAATATCAACTTTTTAGCAAGGACTAATTGATAAGACAAGGATAATATATTATAATTAGAAGAAAGGAAGTACTTTGATTTCTGGGAGATAAAAATATTTACCTAGTAATAGATTAAAAATATTTATTATTCAATTTTATCTCTTAAAATATAAAAAAATTAAACAAGTAATAGATAGAAGTATTAGTGATATTGTGTATCATATCAACTTTAGGACTAAGATGATTTTATGTGTGCAAGATGCTTCGAAGAATATGAAGGATACAACTTCTCACTTAATATTAGCTCTTGGGAGTATTTTTCTCATCATACCCTCAACTATGATTAGCACTATGGGGTTTCAAGTTTCAATATCTTCAATTGGGATTCTTATTAGCACTATCAGATTTCAATACCTAAATGGTGGCTTGATGTCATGGGATGATACTACTCATGATATCATATCCTAGCAAATCTCTTAAGATCTATTCCCTTGATTTGTAAGAAGAAATAGAAAGGACTTGAATCTATTTCTTTCTCTCAGAACTCTGATTCTAAAGCAGACTGATTTTATAATTGAAACATCACTACATTATTGATGCTTTATCCTTGTATATCTTTTTTCAAATGTAATATATCTCAATTTCACAAAAAAAAGACCATCAAAATAATCAGTCTCCATTTCACAAAAAAATTTACATAACTCTATTAGGCTCTGAAAAAATTTTAGAAATTTTTTAAGCTTTTTTTGAGCTCGTTTGCTATTTTAAAAATATTTTTAAGCAAAAAAGGCCTAAAAGAGACCCAAAAAATCACAAAAAAACCACCCAAAAATAGCATTGCCGATACAACGCGAATATGGGTATCAGAGTGTATTCGCGTTGTATCGGCAATGCATTGCCGATACAACGCGAATACACTCGGATTGTATCGGCAATGCATTGTCGATACAACGCGAATATGGGTATCCGAGACGCGAATATGGGTATCCGAGACACTCGGATACCCATATTCGCGTTGTATCGGCAATGCATTGCCGATACAACGCGAATATGGGTATCCGAGTGTATTCGCATTGCATGCATTGCCGATACAACGCGAATATGAGTATCCGAGAACGCGAATATGGGTATCCAAGACACTCGGATAACCATATTCGCGTTGTATCGGCAATGCATTGCCGATACAACGCGGATACCCATATTCGGATACCCATATTCGCGTTGTATCGGCAATGCTATTTTTGGGTGGTTTTTTTGTGATTTTTTGGGTCTCTTTTAGGCCATTTTTTGCTTAGAAATATTTTTAAAATAGTAAAAGAGCTCAAAAAAATTTTAAAAAAATTCCATGAGTTTATTAGGCTTTGAAATTTTTTAAGGAATTTTCTAATATTTTTTTGAGCTCATTTGCTATTTTTAAAAATATTTTTAAGCAAAAAAGGCCTAAAAAAGACCTTAAAAATCACAAAAAAACCACCCAAAAATAGCATTGCCGATATGGCGCGAATACCCATATTTGGATATCCATATTTGCGTTGTATCGGCAATGCTATTTTTGGGTGGTTTTTTTTGTGATTTTTGGGGTCTTTTTTAGGCCTTTTTTTGCTTTAAAATATTTTTAAAAATAGCAAATGAGCTCAAAAAAATCTTAAAAAATTCGTAAAATTTTTACAAAGCCTAATAAACTCATGGAAGTTTTTTTGAATTTTTTTGATAGGTTTAAGATCTCACAAAAAATAAGTCATTACAAGGGGGGTGTACTTTGTACGTGCATGTTTACTCCTTCACGATACTGAGGGAGGAGAACCCCTACGGAGATTTTGTTGTGCCACTCTTGCACCATATCAAGTCATCCATGATATGCAGCGAAAAGTATAGTACCAAACATTATGCTTTTTGCCACGCTCGTGCCGTATGAACTGCTCCACGATACGGTGCGAATATGACCCTGCGAAAATTTGGCTTTGCTGCTCTCGCGTCATATCAACTTATCCTCACATGGTTGACTTTATGAATTTATGAATTATCCTTACATTGTTGCTGCTCATGCTCATAAGATCACCCTAATGAATAAAGATTTTAATATGATTAGCAGAATAAGGTACCGAGGATGATGTTTGCAAGAGAAAAATCGATGTAATTGGACCTGTTAATTATAAGAGAATGGATGAGGTGTATGGGCAAATGGTTATTAATGTTTCTTTCACTTCTGAGGAAGAGGACTATCTTAGCATATCTCATGAGGACAAGTCCATGCTAGTTGTAAAAAGGATATTTAATTGTTAGATTCTGTAGTTTATTATTGCATAAGGTAAGGCATTTTGACTCTAAAAAATTTTAGTATATAGAATAATTGTGCTATTGATTGCAAATAACACTCCCTAATTTTTGCTATTAGCTTTAGGACATTGATTGCATCTCTTAGCCAATAAATCTCTAAAATTATGTGTATTGTTGATCCACTGTTATCAATGGAATTTTTTTTGAGATTTGGTTCAAATATAACAATGTATTTTTTTTTAGATTTGGTTCAAATATAACAATGTCTTTCAAAGCTTTTGATTCCATCACAACTACCATAAATTTTTTTATTACATCGGATACACTCACCAGAGAAATTATCCTCATGAACTCTCTAAGTGGTATCCATGGCCAAGGAAGAATGTGGGTTGAATGGAATACTGCTTGCTTTTTGGTTAATTATTTATTTTATTTGATTATCTATTTTAGTTACATGTTTCCATTTGCAGTGTTGGCAGGCTCCTGACTACCTTCTTGGACACCACATATGAGGATATTGTTGATCCTAGAAAACCATATAACTCTCTCTAGCAAGAAGTACCATTGCAAAGTCACAAAGTCATACATATACTTATGGAAAAAGAGTGCTTTTCAAATGTCTACAGGACAATAGATTCAAAGATACTCAAGATAGATGGAGTGAATGTAAGTCTCTTTCATATTGTTGGTTTTTTTAGGGACCCCTTTTTACCAACTTGTTACATTTTTTCTCGTAGTGCTGGCAGGCTCCTCTTCCGAAAAGTTTCTACTTAGCCAGGATACCTTCGTTCTTTGTAAATTTGTTGTTTTGAAGCAAGCCACGAAGATATGGAGGGGTACAAACCATGATAAACGTATTCTTCTTGAGATCCTTCCAGCTGTCATGGACTTTTTAATATCCTGAGATATTTTGAATTTGAAACTTTGCACCGTTACCTTGTCAGGAATCTCCCAGTTTAGAGATGAAAGACTTGGCAATGGCAAATCTTCGATATTCCCATACCTATCCGCTTTAGAGGGAACCACATACTGTGCATAATATATAAAAACCTTGCATTCACTAAAAAAAGACACAGTTTGATCGGCATAAATAATGTCTGCCAATACCTTATGAATGGCATGGAAAGTCCCACTTAGGCTTTCCACAGGTTGCCATTCAATACTTGTTGACGGAAAGATATCTACAATGACGAACCGTTTGTTAGAACTTGCATAAATGGAAAAGAATTATATACGTTATTCAACTAATAACTTACAATGTGTTTGTTGGGGAACACATTCGTTTGGAGGCAAGTGCATATCCTTGGCCATGTAAACATGTTGCACCTTGACAAACCAGCCTTCGGGCATAATTTTGAAGGCAATGATACGCCCCTTCCAGTGATGTTTTATATCATCTCGTTTTCTTCTTTTCACCTTATGAGAGCCCTTGCAAGATGGCAGCATGGTAACCCAATCGTTTACAGCAAAGGTTTTGGGCTCAAAATTTCCATCTGCTCCCTGGCTATAGACCGTGCAAGAGTGTATTAAACGAAAAGGGCGCCTGGAGGAAGCCATGAAAAGAATGAAAGCGCAGAGAAAGAAGCTCAAAGAGGGGTGAATGAACTAAAAAGTAGCGCCAAGAATACAAATGAGTATGTATTGGGCGCCAAAAACAATATTGAAAGATCTCCCGACTTTCAAAAAACTCATTATTAATTTCATCACATCTCTGTCACGTATTTTGTCAGATTTGTAAGTAAATAACGTCTTTGGGACTCCAAAACATGTCAGACTTTAGGGGTTTTGGCTAAAAAAGAAGAGAGAATCACGAAATGGGCTCCACTATCTCTAAAAAAGAGGAGACAAGAATACCATATTCTTGCACACGTGGCGAACTCTCTTTGGCCCTTTTCTTAATCCCGTGATTAACAAAAGTGCATTTTTTGAAGCGTTTTTGGCCCTAATGAGAGGTGGTGAATCTGGTTTATTGGCAGTCAAATGATCAGTCAAACAGAGATAACGACTGTCATTATTGCAGCAGATATGGACACATTGCAAAGGATTGTTATAAGAAGCAGGAAGATATGAAGGCAAAGGGCAAACAGCATGGACACTATGTATCTTCTAGCAATGCTCATGACGAGCAGGTTGGCAAATTGTTTGCCATGCAGCATGTGTCTAAGAATGCATCTAAGCAGAATAGAGATGAGAGATGGCACGTTGATTTAGGGGCTTCAAATCATATGACACCCCATGGAGAATGGTTTGATGAGATGGTTGATAGCTCACATGGTTGTGTGTGTACTGGGGATGATACCCAACATGACATTCAGCACACATGAATTATTCCATTGTTGATGCTGCTTGACGGAAAGAAAAAGAGCCTGCATGATATACTACATGTACCTACAATAACCAAGAATCTTTCGTCATTTGGATAGATGGCAAAACATAATCTGCAGGTGAGATTTAATAGAGATGGATGCTTTGTTGAAGAATATGGTAATGGCTGCAAATTGATTGCTAAAGGCCAAAGAGATGGTAGAATGTTTACTCTTGATGTGTCAATTTCAGAATTGAAAGCAACCATGTTTGCACATGATGGTGGTGCTATACGAGATGTTGAGATATGGCATAAGTGGATTGGCCATGTGAATATACAAAAGCTGAAATCTATGCAGCAGAAGGAGATTGTGCTTGGATTGCCTAAGTTCAAGTATCATGACTTTGGACATGTATGTGATGCATGTCAGTTTGGAAAGCAAGCACGGTTTCCATTTATGAGACATGCACAGAATAGCTCATGACCCTTGCAATTGGTACATTCAAATGTATGGGGTCCATCTCATAATGCTTCATTTGGTGGTGCTCGTTACTATGTATCCTTCATTGATGATTTCAGCACAGGTATACTTGGATTTACATATTGAAACATAAGGATGATGTGTTTGATGCATTCAAGGACTTCAAGAAGCATGCTGAAAATGAGTTGAGTTGTAAAATTTCATCTCTTAGATCAGATGGAGGTGGAGAATATGTCTCTAATTACTTTGACAAGTACCTTGCTAAACATGGGATGAGAAGACAGTTAACTTGCAGCTATACACCGCAGCAAAATGGTGTAGTAGAGAGGAAAAATAGGGTACTGATGGAATTGGCAAGAGCTATGCTAAATGAGAAGAGTTTGCCAAATGGTTATTGGGCTGAAGGAGTAGTGATTGTTGTCTATGTGCTGAATAGAACCCCTACAGTAGGGATTCATGGTGTAACTCCATATGAGAGGTTGTATGGTCATAAGCTTGACATTTCACACTTGAAGGTATTTGGCAGCATTGCATATGTGCATGTTCCTAATGAAAAGAGGAAGAAATTGGATCCTAAAGCTGTCAAGAGTGTGTTCCTTGGTTATGCACAAGACCGGAAAGCTTACAAGTGTTATGTACCATCTAAACATGAGACATTGATTATTAGCAGAGATGTTTTTGATGAGCTGGCATCGTGGTATGGTAATCCGGTTGCAGTGGCTACTGATGGATCCATTAGCACTAGTAATGCTAAAAATATACCTACAGTGAGTACATCTATGAGTGGTCCTACATGTGATGGGTTACTTGCAGTAAGTCCATGGTTGGACGCTTGCAGAGTTGTACTCCTACGTCCACTGACACAGATATGTCAGTGAGGGGGAGATTGGATAAGGGAAAAGAAAATATGCCTGAGGATATGATAGGTCCACTTACAGCAGGTTATGAGGCATCTAACAACATTCTGTCTATTATGATGCCTGAAGCAAGGCAGAGTCATTATGTACCGCCTCATGAGAGGCAAGCTCAGAGTGAGCCATAGTTACAGAGATCTGAGAGAGTCAAACAACTAGTCGACAGGTTTACATACACTGGTTATTCAGCCCACCATTACACATATATGGCTAGTGTGACAGGTTACAAAGAACCTACAAAGTTTGATGATGCAGTTACAGATGATAACTTGTGTGCTACCATGGATGAGGAGTATGCAGCCCTGGCTGAAAATAAGACATGGGAATTGGTTGAGTTGCCTGAAGGCAAAGTTCCCATTGGTTGCAAATGGGTGTACAAGGTTAAGTACAAGTCAGATGGTTCATTAAAACGCTATAAGGCCAAGCTGGTTGCAAAAGGGTATGCGCAGTAGTACGACCTTGACTATGAGGAGACTTTCAGTCCGATGGCTAATATGGAAATAGTCAGAACTGTGGTAGCATGCAAAGGCTGGAAATTATGGCAAATGGATGTCAAGAATGCTTTCTTGAATGGTGATTTGGTTGAGGAAGTATATATGGAGTAGCCTGAAGGCTATGTTTACTCGAACTTTCCTACACATGTATGTAAGCTAAAAAAATCTTTATATGGATTGAAACATGCACCTAGAGCATGGAATGCTCGAATTAGTACTTATTTATAGCAACATGGGTTTAGATTGGGTGATGCAGATCACAATCTGTTCATGAAGAAGACAGATCATGGATATGTGTTTCTAGCAATTTATGTAGATGATCTTATCATCACTGGAGATGATGAAGAGGGCATTGCTGAAATTAAATCATGTTTACAAGCTGAATTCAGATTCAAAGACCTTGATGAACTAAAGTATTTTCTTTGGATTGAGGTAGTCTCTATGCCTTAAGGTATATGGCTGCTACAGAAGCAATATGCTCATGACATGTTATAGAAGTATGTTATGGCTGAATCCAAACCTATGGAGACACCTCTTGATCAAAATGTCAAGCTGTAGATTAATGTTGGGAATGACATAGAGAATGTGACCATGTATCAACAGACAGTGGGTAGCTTGATATACTTGACAATTATCCGTTGACTATTACCCGTCCTAACTTATGTTATGCGGTGGGGCTAATTAGTTAATTCATACAGAAGCCTCGCAAACCACATTTAGATGCAATCAGGAGGATCATGAGATATGTAAAGGGTACTACAGATTATGGGTTGTTTATGCATATGGAAAATTTCTTGACTTGATAGGGTTTACTGATGCTGATTGGGCTGGTTGTGCCTGTTTGACAGGAGGTCAACCAATGGTTATGCATTTGGATTGGGCAGTAGTATGATTAGTTGGCAAAGTAAGAAACAGCCTATTGTTACATTATCTAGTACAGAAGCTGAGTATAGAGGAGCTACCTTAGCGGTTGCGAAGCAATTTGGTTGATGAAACTGCTGAAAGACTTGGAAATATAGTTGGAAAGTAGAGTGAGATTGCATTGTGATAACCTCAGCAGTGTTATGTTGGCTAGCAATCCTGTCTACCATGTTAGGTCCAAACATATTGAGGTTCACTACCATTTCATCAGAGAAATAGTTCTTACAGGGCAGATTGACTTGATTCATATGAAGACTGAAGACCAAGTAGCATACATATTTACCAAGTCTCTTGGTAAATAAAAGTTCATATATTTCAGACAGATACTTGGAGTTTATCAAATAGTTTGAGCTTGAGGGGGAGTGTTAGAATATCAAGCTCCTATTACTCTTCAGTTAGTCTATCTTTATGTGTGTGGCCAACATTAGCTGGATACAGCTGTACACGTGTGTGACATTCAATAAGCCGGTGTAGTTAGTGAATTAATCAAAATTAGTCTTGGTTAGTCATACCTATGTGTGTAAGTCTCTTTCAGTTAGTATGATGGAAGAATAATGAAAGAAGAATAACAATGAGTTGATGCTCATCTTCCGCTCCACTCTGTCTCTCTACCTCTCTTCCAACATGCATGACTTCCCGAACAACCTTATGAAAAGAACTTTTTGGGATGAGAAGCTCGTATCCGCGTTGGATTCTCCTTATCTCATGAAGGGCGATAGTGCTTGGCTTTCATCTCCTCTTCTTTTGTGGTAATCCTTGTGCTCTATGGGGAGCACATGTTGCTACACTAGAGGAGGCTCCACCTTGTGCTCCAAGTGGCAGGCCTTGGCGTGAGGTCTTCTCGAGGCCGAAACAGCGACATGCTTGCTTGGTGCGTGCCATGCAAGCTCGAGGAGGGCAAGACAAAGAAGAGACAGAGGTTGGGGATGTGAGAATGAAGGAAGCAAAGAAAGCAAGATGTGAAAATGAGAAGAACAATGAACTTTTGACCCATGTAAACCCCAAAACCGCGTTAATGCAGCTTCATACGTACTGTCCATCATGTGATCGTAAATCCATAACCTTTTATCGAAATGCAACGAAAATTCACACGCGCACTCGTTAGGTGGCAAAGAGCCCAAATTATTATTATTATTATTATTTAAATGCCTGCAGACCCCTGGTCCAAGTCTGGCATTTTGAGCCACTTTCCTGCCAGTCTGCAGGCATTTTAATAATAATAATAATGGTAGAAAAGTGGCTCCAGACACCAGACTTCGGACTAGGGTCTGCAGGAATTTTTAAAATAATAACAATAATTTGGGATCTTGGCCACCTAATGATTGCGTGTGAAGTTTCGTTGCATTCTGTACAGTTTAGTATTTTAAAAATTATCCCACACCAAAATTATGGATGGATTGATAATTGAGAAATCAACATCGGGACTACTGGCCCTTAGAAACTTCGCACCACATAGACTATACAGAGGCATCAAGAGTAAAGTCTGTAATAAGAAATGGCAAATTTTTGCATGTTTTTCCAATTGAAATTGATAGTGCTAACAAAAACTGTAAGTAAGAATTGAAAATACAACAAAGATACACATTCAAAGTTGAGAGCGAAGGACAAGAGTAAAATTTTAATTCATATTTTAAGGGTGCATACAATAGTTTTGCACTGGGACATAGTCATATGTCCAATGCACGAGGATAACGCTATGCCAAAAAAGATAACATTACAAACTATGTTCATTCCATTTGAACGAATGCATCCTTCAATGCTTGAAGATTTCTTACAAGTTGGAAGTCCTTGGGAGTTATAGTGATGTGCTTCGCATGTATTGCACAATGCTGAGCATCAGTCATCAAGTCAACTAAAAAAGTCTCTGCAGCACACTATAGAGCATGAAGACATTCTTTTGTGAAATGATCAGGTCTATCTTGACCTTGTGCCAAAATCCACCTCCTGCTTTTTGTGTGGTAGAGGTCTTACACAATCTCGCAAACAAGTCTCGAAAAGCTCGCCTTCAAAATGATGAGATCAAAAGAGCGTTGATACCTCCTAATTTCTCTCAAGGCCACTATACCTGACTTCCACTTGTGTTTCTTATGTGGATGCTGAGGAGGACCCTTATAAGGGAAGCTTGAGGAAGGTGGGTTAGGTTGAGAAGGGGGTGTATTTGAGAGCTAGTAGATGCTCCAAGGGGCTGAACACGATATGGGGCTCTAAGAATAAGCTTATTTGTAACTACCTTAGACCTAGCCATCTTTCCTGCACAAGAGATGTGAGAACTCAATGAATAAGATAGAAAGTGAAAACCTCTTTTATATAACCCTAAACTGTAAGACTCATTCACATAGATGCACACTCTCTCTTTCTCTCTTAAACTATGAATTGCATTCACACTATAAACATTGTTCATCTTTCTCTCTTAAACTGTAAGACTCATTCACATAGATGCACACTCTCTCCTTCTCTCTTAAACTATGAATTGCATTCACACTATAAACATTGTTCACCTTACTATCTTAGCTCTCTTTGAACCCATTTGCTACCTTGTCGAAGCCTTGTTTCTAGCCACTTGGCATGGTTTTCTTTGGCACTTGAGGCTTCATAACACACTCTTTTAGTGACACGACATGATTCTATCATGTCTGCAGACGGCCGATTCATTAGCACTTCATTTGCTCTCTTTTGCAAGAGTTCAGCTTCATCCGCTACTATAATCCTATACCACCAAGATAAAAATTGGATCATTGGATTGCTACCATTCACCCCTCCACCATGATCATTTTTTCTTTGGTATGCACCACACGCTATCCAATGTGAATTTTTCATCCCTTGTGTGGATCAAATTTTGATGCTTCCCTTTTCTGCAAAGTATGGCCCATGTGCCTCAAGGATATGCTACAAAGACACATATCACACATGAGTAAAACTATGCTCAATAGTTTATACAATTCATACAATTTTAAAATATTAACTTAGTATGCACCATGTACTGTGTGATAGAGCTTTTGTCCTATGCTTCCACCATGTTTTCGTAGAAGCTATGCACAACATTGATAAATTCTTGCTTATCTTCATTGTTAAACACCATCTTGTGAAGTAAGGGAGCCAATTTGTAAAGACTTATCCAAACCTTAGCTTTGGTCAACCTTGTTTTTCCTCCATTACTTCGATCAGGAATTGCAAAATGCAACTTTTCCCACCCATCGTAGTCCTGCGACCTACAAACCATGACATTTCCTTCCTCATTGATGGGTGTTGAGAGAAACTTCCTAGCCTTTGCTCCTCCAAAGCAAGGCTTTTTTGGCAAGTTACCAGATTTTCTTGATCTCTTTTCATCTTTTTCAATCGTCACTTGATGCTTGTGTAGCCCAATTTCTGATAGCACTTGCTCCACTTTCCTACACATTGCAATGGGTTCTTTTTCTTGTTGTATCCTATAAGCAAAGCCAATGTATTCATATACAAGTTTCTCTATGATTTTGACAAAAGTATGTAATGAACAAATGTGAATACAATCCAATGGAATGTTGAAGATGGGATTTCAAGTGGGATCTTCTCTATTATGTGTCAGTGCAGCACTTGTCACCCTTTGCTAGTTCTTCTTTTCGTCATTTCCTTTCACCCTCTCTATCAAGCAATATAGGCATGGATTCTTTGTATTTGAACCATTAGAGATTCCACACATGCATTTTAAAGTTTTCGAGTCCCCTACAAGATGCCATTCAACCAAGTATTGACCATACCCTTCAACCGAGAGTATCTCACCATGTTCTTGATAATCGATGATGCTTGGAATGCTTGTGTGTATAAAGAACAACTGCAACACCTCAAACGTTTCCTTAGGAACTTCAAATGCAGCGAGCCACTACACATGGCGCCCTGATTGGGAACTTTGATGATGCTTGGAATGCTTGTGTGTATAAAGAACAACTGCAACACCTCAAACGTTTCCTTAGGAACTTCAAATGCAGCGAGCCACCACACATGGCGCTCTGATTGAACACTAAAGTTCCCTGGGTTGTTCTTGTCGAATTGTAAAGTTCTATTCATCAGAGTTACACTAACTCTTTCAAGCTTTACTCCTTTGACGACCTCAGTTTTATCTAATTTTATAACAAATTGCAATTTACCATTACATTCCTTAACAGACATATTGTAGTACATTACCATTGCTGACTGCACCTTATACAAATCTAAATAGTAATTGTTGAGTTCGGTGAACTTTACCTCATATGCATTTTTTGTCCCAACCTTTAGTGTTTCCATGCATTGAACATGCATGGGATCTCCTATCAGCTCCAAAACCTTTGTATTAAGTTGCCGTCGAGCCTCTATTAACTTTGAAGGTCAATGAAGAGGCATGATTCTATTTCTCTTCAGCACACGACCAAACCTATCCTTCACACCTTTGAATATCTTTGAGTAAGTCATTGTGCTAATACCGGCCCTGTCACAAATAGATTGTGCATCCACAGCTGAGAACTCATTTGACACATCTTTTAATGTACACTCAATCACCTTTTCCTTCACAGCCTTAAACTTAGGATTGCTCAAAGCGTTTTCCAATGTGCTTGCCTTCAATAATCTACTAATACACGATCCAACCTCACCCTCACCTAGGTTCTCTTTCTGAGCTACCTTACATGCTTTAATACTTCAACTGGCTACTATTCACAATTAACTCATTGATTGGCTTCTTCTTTCATTTGTGCTCCTCTGTTAGCTTGCTATTGATCTTTCTCAAGTTGTCCAATTATACCTTTGTCTCCTCATATGAGATACCAATGTCATGGATACTATCCTGCATTGAAATAATTTGATTGTTTTGTTGAATTATAGTGTTATTCAAGTGTACCACTTGTCCTATGAGCTATTGTATATGAAGCTGATGTGCAGCAATCACATCATGGCAATTTTTTATGGTTGTTTTGCAAGTTGTAAATACTTTGAATGCCTAATCATTGAGCCACCTAGTATAACAGAGCAACCCATTTTCACCCTCACACACATACTTCAAAAAATTTGTTATTCTATTGTTTAAGGGGTCAATTGGGTAGATTCCCCCATCAACCCACAAATCCGCATGTTTCACTCCCATTTGCTTGTAACTCTGCAAAACCTGAGGGTTGACACTGGTACATTGGGTTCTTTTGAATAATGGGGCATATTCAATCTCTACCTCAATATGCAGCTCCTTCTTTCCTGTATTCATTTTACTATTAATAGAAATGGGGAGTCTACTTGGTTGTCACAGGAGGTAGAGTGGAGATGCACAAAGAGGCACACAAAGGTGCTAAGGGAAAGGAGGGTGTAAGTAATTCACTCTGTTAATGAAGGTTGCATAAACACAGAGAAGAGGTCACAATAGAGCCATGAGAGAGTATAGATATGGGGGAAAATAGCTCAAAGGGTAGGGATGTCCAAGACTTTTCGTATTTTAGACATTTCTATTACCTCCAAAACATCTCCAAGAAACACGAAATTTGACCAGTTGGTTTGTTTTTTTACCAAAATCTAAAATATAAAAAATCCCCAAAATATCTTAAAAGGAACTTCCAAAATTTTATTTTCCTTGTTCTCGATTAAAAAATCAATTACCTCGTATCTACCAATCATTTTGCATTGAAAATGAAGCACCACAGTCCCGTAACTAACTCCTTTTTTAATATAAAATATGGTTGAAAAAGACTTCTTGAATGAGGAGAGAGAAGGAATCTGAGTATATCTTTGTAGATAATATAAAAAACATAGGGGCCTTTACCCCCAACAAACTCCCACTTAAAAGTGAATATGCCTCGAGTGAAGAGGAAATAAGAAAAAAAAAGTGACAAATTACAATGTGTACATAGAGTACAATAGGATGCAGAATAGAGATCATCTCAACCAACTCCCATCGACTTCCTACGGAAGACAAAACACTCTGTTGCGAGACTTTTTGCAGATTTGCAGGATTTTGGTTAGTTGAGATCTTGACAATGTCAACATACATGTCCTTAATGATCTCTCCAATAAAAAGGTACCGCACCTCAATGTGCTTCGTCTTCACATGGAAGATCAGATTCTTGGATGATTGGATAGCACTCATAGAATCCGAATGCAGTGTAGAAACCACGTTATTCATGCTAAGGTCTACCACCAGATGGCTTAGTCAAAGAGCCTCTTTGTTACAAGCCTCAGTGTGGCTACAACTTACTCAGCCTCTATGTAGTAGAGCGTGTTGTGCATTTCTACACCTTGGACATCCAAGAAACAATACCCCCAGCAAAGGTTAATACATAGCCAAAGGTGGATTTTCTTCTGTCTATATGTCTTGCATAATCAGAGTCAGTGTACTCCATGGCTCCTATGTCCTGGCCACCACAACATATGCACATATCTGTTATGCCCTTCAGGTACCTCATGATACCCTTGATGGTCTCCCAATGCCGCCTACCAATTGTAGCCATATAGCGTGCCACAACTCCCACTACAAAGGCTATGTCAGGATGAGTGGCTATCACGCCACACATCAAACTATCCACTGCAGATACATAAGGGATCTTGGCCATCTCGGCCTTCTTCTTATTTGTGGAAAATTGGTATGGCTCGCCTTCACATGAGAAGGCAAAGGACAACCAATAGGCTTAACATCCTACATATGAAACTGCTCAAGGACCTTCTAGACATATTCCTTTTGTGACAAGTAAAGAAGCCCTTGAGAGCACTCACATGTAATGTGCATCCCAAGAATATGTGGGGCTTGTCCCATGTCTTTCCTCTCAAAGCTCTACTTGAGTTGACTTTTTAGAGCATCGATCTCATCAGGAGCTTTGCTACCTAGCAATCAACATGTCATCCACATAGAGTGCCAAAATCAAAAGGCTACCACCATCACGAGCCTTCTTCGCGTATAAACACGGATCCATATCACAGTGTGTATAGCCATCTGAATGCATAAAAGCATCAAACTTATGGTACCATTCCCTAGGTGCCTACTTAAGGCTATAAAGGCTCTTTCTCAATCTACGCACTAGGTGTTCCCTGCCTTTATCCTCAAAGTCCTTAGGATGTTGCATATAAATCTCCTCATGCAAGTCCCCATGCAAGAAAGTTATCTTAACATCCATTTGATAAAGATCAAGATCTAACTGTGCAACCAATGCTAGTACCAGGCGGTGTAGGGTAGTCATCTTGAATACAAGAGAAAAGACTTCCTCAAAGTCAACACCGTACTCTTCTTTAAAACCCTTAACAACCAAACTGGCCTTATAGGCATGCTTGGTGTGTCCAGGGGTGCTCTTCAACTTGCACACCCACTTGCATGTCAATGCATGCTTTGTATTAGGCAAAGGAACCAACTCCCACATATGATTTTTATGTAAAGAGTCAAACACTCACTACATAGCCCTCTCCCAATAGTGACTATCACCACGATGCATGTCCTCATCATAAGTGAGAGGCTCACTTGCATCTGTCACCATCACATAATCAATGGAGGATGTTTGGCACTAGCAGAGCATCTCAAGGCAAGCTGAGGAGCTTGCACATTTTATCTAACATCATGGTCATGGGCTACTGGAGCATCAGCAGGTGCTACTGCAAGCTATCTAGTTGGTTATACGGGAGCAGGATACTCCTAATGAAAGATAATCCTACATATCTCGACTGTCTACTCAAGCGGCTTATGCATCTTTTTCTAATGGAAAACTACATCATGGCCTCGAGTAAGTTACTCATGAATATATGTGTGCATCACGTGGGTTCAAAATAAGGTATTTTTTAAATATCATTTTTTTTACATATAGAAGGGTGTAATAGAAATGGGTTATTTATAGATTGAATAGACTCAGGGTTATCTTTTATTCATGAAAAAATCACAAATAAGGATATTTATAAATATGCATTGAACACACGTGATGTAGAGGATATACATATAGTAACTTCCCCAAGATCATGGCTACGTATGACTTTTTGAGCTTGTGGATCCCATAGCAATATCCCATCTCACCACCTTCATCCCCATAACCAAAAAAGATGCATTTCATGGACTTAGGAACCAGCTTTGTGCACTTGTGTTGAGTGTGGAAATGATTTGTTTTTTGGGTTGATGTTTTGTTATTTTTGTTGTTGAATGGTTGTTTTTTGTTATTGATTATTTGAATTTGAAGATGTTTTGAAGTGTTTGGAATGTTTTGAGTATGTTTGAAGGGTTTATGTTGGTTTTTGATGAGGATATGTTGTTCTAAAGGGTTCTGTGATTCTCTCTATTTAGTTTTGTAAGGTCTGATTTTCTTCTATTTTGTTATGCTTTGGTAGTTGAGATGGTTGAATGGATGTTTTGAGAGATGGTTGAGGTTGTGTTAGAAGTTTTATGAAATATTGAATTGATTTTGGTTTGGTTTTTGTGGTTTTTATGGTTTTTGTTGATCTTCTGTAAGGTTTTCTAGCTTCTGTAGTTCTATTCTTCTATTGTCATGTTGTTCTGTGGTCTCTACTATTTGTTTTTGTTGAGTGATGTTGGATGTATAGATGTTTTGGGAAGTGTTCTTGTCTTAGAAAAGGACGAATGGAAGCTCTATTCAAGCTAATTGAAGTGAAGAAGTGGCTAATGAAGATTCACATAAAGTTATAGAAGAACAGTGACATAAGCCAAATCTCACATGACACTATGATGTCTTTAGTGCCTCTTTGCATTTGACACGCCTTTTGGGAGGTGTATCCACAATCTAAGAAGGATTTTTTTTAGTGTTACTAAGTATTTTAGTGAGGTTTTTGATGAACTATTGAGAGTGTACTATGGTGAGAGAGATCATATGCAAGAGATAGCCAATTCTATGAAAAACAATGTATCTATCTATGAGAGATTGAGAGAGAGAACTATGAAGATAATGAAGATGAATACTATGTGATTGTTTCCATTCAAAAGTGGTGTATTCTTTTGTGTTCTTGTTAGTTTTGATGGATTCTATGAAGATGTTGAAGATAAATCCGTGGGAGATATCTATTATGATGCTGCGTGAAGATTTCTTACTAATTGTGTTATTTTCCTTGTTGTGGTTCTCTAAAGAATAAAATAAAAGCTTGTTGATATTACAATATATATTTTCTTGTAGTAGAAACCCCTTATCCTTGGTGTCTCTCTTGGGGCTCCATGCTTTTGTGCATAACCAAAGAAAATTGCCATCAATAGGCACAAACAGAGGCTCAAAATGGAAGAAGTGGCACTATTGAAGAGAAAGAAAAGCAATGGAGAGTAAAGTTCCTGTCACTATTGAAGAATTGGAAGTTTTCCTTCCCAAGGCCACATTCTACAAAAGATTCATCCCCCAATGGAGAAAGTACAAGGCCATTCTGATGCGGTCCCTCTGTTATGGTCTATGTTCACTATCTTCTGAAGCTACAAAAACTTGCATCGCAGTAGCAAAGTTCTTCCCACAAAACTGAAGAGTAAAATAGAGAGAATGACCATCCATGGAAGATTTGGCATTCCTTGAGAAGTTTCCACACATCATCAAGTGGGAGATCGTGAAGAAGCTTCAAGAGTCGTGGTCAGTGGAGGTTCACGAAAACAAGAAAGAAAGAAGTTGGAATTTGTTCGTAGATGCTCAACAACAAGACATGTGGGATGCCTGGTGTACAGACAACCTCCTATTTATTCAATTAGCAACCCACTGGAAGTTGGTAGACAATGTGTTCTTCACAACATACACTATTGAAACCATCAGAAGCTGGCATTATTATAATGATGGCACAACAATGATCCTCAGAAGAATGAGCTTTGACACCTTCACAATGGAATATCTCCCTCTCTGTAGTGGTTTGAAGGCTAAATTCAGAGACATAGAAAAGAAGTAGAAGAGATGTTGGCCAGAGAGTCCTCCAGAGACTGAGGCCCCCTCTGATTCTATTCTATTGAGTACAAACCAACTGGTTAGAGCTAACCCCTGATGAATGACGCAATCAAGAGGCAAGCATTAGAACGAGTCCAAAGGTCGTGAGAAGAGAGAAGGCAAAAATAAGGCTGAGAACAAGCTTGCAGTAGAAGCCTCCTTTAGCGCCCTAAAAGTACTCTTTATAGAAGTCCCCATGGTGACTCAAGGTCCCCTTCCTAGTCAGATTCGTCCTGGAAATATTGATGTGACAGACCAGCAAATGTAGTTCCATTGCCCATTTTTAAGAGAGAGTACAATGAAGACCCTGATCTTCATGTAGTAGAGTTTATGGTAGCATATGTGGCTAACAATGCCAGAATCCTAGAGAATTGGTTAGCAATATTTCCCGCCACTTTCAAGGGCGCAGTGTTTCAGTGGTATGAGAGACAAACAATAGGAACTTTTGGCACATGGGACGACTTGAAGTTGGCCTTCCTCACTAAATTCAGGCGTAAAGGTTTTGAAAGTGAATGCGGGAGGAGCTCATGAACCTAAGTCAGTCCTCTGGAGAAAGAGTAGAAGCTTATGTCTTGCGAATGGAATCCATCTTGAAGAGATGGACCAATCATCATTTGGATGAAGGCATCCAGAAATGAATATTCCTTAGAGGCCTACAGTCAAAGGTACGTAATCTTGTGGAATTGAGAGAAGACCAATCAATCTGCAAGCTATAGTGGAAGGTGCTAGATTGTATGATGAAGTAGAGACAAGATTGTTAATGACCCCAGGAAAAGGAGTTCTACCTCCAACAATGTCAAGAATGGTGTATCCACCAAATACAGTCCCAGGAATTGTTCCCTACCCCTACCAACAAATACCTACCATGCCTCAGTACAGTGCACCAACTCCACAATGGCAATAGACAGTGCCCCCCATGATGGCTCCACAACTACCACAATGGCCTCATATAGTCCCTCAAATGGTGAATCAGCCCCAACAATGGAATCCTACCAAACTGGAAACAACATTAGCCAACATTCCAGACTAGAGCCCTGAATCAGAACTAGAATAGAGGACCCTCTACATCAACTCAACCAGTCTATGTAGTGAACAGAGATGCCTCAAAAATCTGCTACCAACGTGGAAGGAGACGAAAGCTTGAAGGAATACTTATCTAACTCAATTACAAATATCAAGGAGGAACTCATAAAAGTGTTGACAGAGCAGCTGCAAACTCTAAAGGCAAACACTACCAGTGTGTCTAATCCCACAGGAGTGGCGCAAGATTACCTCAAATCCAATACATGGTGTGGAAAATGCCATCATATGGGACATTTAGCCATTGAATGTACCCGCAAACCTACTATCCCAGGAGCTTTCTATTCATACTTCTTGAGGAAGAACCATACGAAAGATATCTGCTCTCTAAAAGAGATGCATGACAAATGGAAGAGAGATGAAGATGCAAGGTTCAATCTGCTGGAGTTGAAGATGACAACCCAAGATATCAGGCCAAAGCCTAGGGAGTTCGGATCTAATTTTGGACTAAGAAGGTTCTCATCCCAGAGCTACAGAGAAAGTCAATCTGGTAGAGATCAGAAGTTGAATGCTATAGATGTAGAGAAAAGGGGCACATTTTGCCAAATTGTCCAAACCCTAGAAGGTCAATGGACTATAAACCCCTTTCTAGCAGATGTGAAGGAGAAGGCCACATTGCAAAGGACTATCCCAATCCAGTCCTTGTCAAGGACAATGTCATTGATAGCCAGTAGAAGGCACATGAGCCTACCTCTAATCTAGTGGAGTTGGAATTTGCCACTATTACGCGTGCCAAGAAGAAGGAACCACTTGTCCAAAAAGAGAACAATCCTCCTACCAAGACTGTGCAGTTCAACCTGCCTACAGAAGGGCAGACCAATACAGAACAAAACCCTATAGTACAGAGCACTACAGTGCCACCGAAGGTACCAGAGACAGTTCCAGAAACAAAACCAGAGGTCCAGGAGATAGACGATATAGAAATACCTTTAGGAACAGAAGAAGTGATGATGTTGCCATTGTTGGAAGAAAAAGGAAAGATGAAAATGGGTGTAGCCCCATTTCCTAGCAGGCTGGAGAAGCCCGTGGATCCCATCAAAGAGTATGACTTGGCAAAAGACCTAGACACTTTTAAATCGAATTTAATGTTCCGATAGTTGCTGATGCTATCTCCCAACTGGCCGAAAGAAGTTCAAAAGCATCTTGACTCGAAGACATGGATTAAGGATTGCTCCTTCAACAACAACCAAGACCAATAAGGCTCCAGAGCCTGTAAAGGAAGTGGATGTAGCCAACGCCTTCCTAAATCCCAGTACTCTAGAGACTGGCGAAGGGTGCTTTATTGCAGATGCATTGATTGATGGAGGCTCATCAGTGAACATAATGATGGATGTGACAATGAAGGATCTAGGATTGTAAGGAATGCAACCTATATAGTGGCTTATCAAATTGGTAGACCAGAGCAGAATCAAACCGTTGGGCATTCTCTCGTACGTCAAGACAACCCTGGCAGGAAGAGACTATTGGTTGATGTATTTGGTGGTGAAACCAAATTCTTATGGGATCTCATACCCTCTACTGCTCGGGAGACCATGGCTTTTTGAAACGAGAGCGAGGACAGATTGGTTCAAAGGAACCCTGACCCTTGGCAAATGACCCAACAAAGTGGTACTGAAGTTGTATGGATCGCAAAAAGGCAATGGATCCACATCCATTGAAGTCATAACCGACTCCTCTAATGAAGTAACGGATGGTACATCAGGAGATGAAGAGGCTGTTAAACAGATCTTTCCCAAGAAAACACTGGCACAATCCCTAACAATGGGCACTGTAAGACAACTTCCTCAAGATGCAAAGTCCTTGCCAATAGGTGAATAATTTCTTCCTAAACCAGGAATGACTTCCAACATTACCTCTGATAGCGAGATAGAGGCCTGGATATACTACTCTCCCTGCTACATGGCCAAAGCAGAGCCAGAGATAGAGGCAAAAGATGACACAAAGAACATGTTCTTCTCTTACAAAGCTCCTACAGAGACAAGGATAGAGATAGAGTCCACAAAGGATGAAGATGATACTAAGGAAGACGGTTATTAAAGTTAAATGGAAGAGTCTAACCCACTTGAAGAGGATACATATGAGGAGGACATCCGAGAAACACCAGAAGAAGAAGATCTCATGTTGTGGGATAGAATGGTGATGGTACCATTTGGTCTAGTAAATGGATCCTCTCATATGCAAAATATTTATAAGAAATGGATGAAAAAGAAGAAGCCGTCTTTCAATAGTGGCTCTTGCCACCCTTACCCATCCTTCCCCCAACAATCAACAATCCAACAGTCCCAACAAACATCAGAAGGTCCCTGTTATCTGACATTCTTGGATGATGCATCATTAGAAGATGAGTCCTCGAGCCAAGAGGTAACCAATTTTGAAACCAAACGCGAAACATCCCTAACCCCATTTCAACATCCCAAGGAGAAACCCAAAGAAGAAGTCGATTCTAGTGGAACATCAGATGAGGACACCACTCCCTTAAAGGAGTCGAATCTATATCCAGAAGCAGTCCGTGGGACCTTCATCTGGGAAGTAGAAGGTGAAAGACAGTTGACCTTTGTGGATGCAGATGGCTTTGAAAGCCACCTAAAGGTGGGTAGTAGCTTGCCAAAAGAGGAACTATCGATTCTACATAACTTATTGAAAGAGAACTTGGACGTGTTTGGATGGTCTTATCAAGATCTAAAGGGGATTGATCCGACAATATGTCAGCATCACATTGATCTAGAGCCTAATGCCAAGCCTGTACGGCAACAAGAGAGGCGAATGAACCCAAACTACTCTACCTTGGTAAAAGAAAAGCTGTTGAAGCTTCTAGAAGCCAAGTTCATATATCCAATGGCCAACAGTGAATGGGTCTCACCCATCATGGTCGTACCTAAGAAGAATGGCAAATTGTGAATATGAGTGGATTTTCGCAAGTTGAATTCAAAGACGAAGAAGGATCACTTTACTATCCCTTTCATTGACGAACTGTTGCACACAGTGGCATGCCATGAGCTTTACTCCCTCCTAAATGGATTCAGTGGTTATAACCAAGTGCAAATAGCAAAAGAAGATCAGCCCGAGACAACCTTCACAACAGAGTGGGGAACCTATGCCTGCAGAGTGATGCCATTTGGGCTCTGCAATGCTCCTGCTACCTTCCAGTGAGTCATGATGGTCGCATTTCAAAATCATCTGCATGACTTCATTGAGGTATACTTGGATAATTTATGTGTTTATAGTTTTATCCTTAAACATTGGGGGCATTTGGACCAATGCTTTGATCGATTGCGGGAGTATGGGATCTCCCTCAACCCTAAAAAATGCATATTTGGAGTCTCTTCTGGAGTCCTGTTGGGGCCATATTGTCTCTACGTAAGGGAAATCAATAGACCTTGCAAAGATTGAGAATATTGTAGCCTTGACAGCACCAACCAACCTCAAACAGTTACAGGGATTTCTAGCCCATCTGGGCTACTACAAAAGGTTCATAGCCCACTTTGCGATGAAGGCAGCTCCTTTGCATAAACTCATGAGAAAATATGTTGAGTATACATGGACCAATGACTGTGACGAAGCCTTCAGCACTCTGAATCAATGTCTAATTGAAGCACCCATCCTGCAACCTCCTGATTGGACAAAGGAGTTCCATGTACACACTGATGCATCAATTCAAGGCTTAGGTGCACTCCTATGCCAGAAGGGATCCTCGAAGCTAGATCAACCCATTTATTATGCAAGCAGAAAGGTGACCGATAGAGAGCAGAATTACACACTGACAGATCTTGAGTGCTTAGCAATGGTGTTTGCTTTGGAGAAGTTCCGACACTACCTGTTGTGAACTCATTTTAAATTTTATGTGGATCACGAGGCCCTGTTCTTCCTAATGAAAAAAGCAGATGTGAAAGGAAGAATGATGAGATGGCTCCTTCTATTCCAGGAGTTTGACTTCGAGGTAATCACCAAACTTGGTCGTTCCCATGTTCTGGCTAATCATCTATCGCATATCCCGTAGAATGTAGAAAAGGAGCAGGATGATCCGAACCTCCCAGATGCGTCCTTGTTTCTAGTCAACACTGTAACTCCCCAGTATGCAGATATCGCTAACTTGCTGGCAACCCAATAGTATCCTCCTAGCATCTCTATTCAGGACAGAAAGAAGCTTCTGTTAGAATCATCCCCCTACACCATGTTAGGTGGAGCACTGTACAAGAAAGACAAAGATGAAGTGCTCAGAATATGTGTTGCAGGAGAAGAAATCAGCATAGTATTGAAGGCTTGCCATGACGATCCATGTGGAGGCCACTTTGTAGGAGAAGTCATAGCCAAAAAGGCTCCACTTAGCAGGATACCGGTGGTGGCCGACCCTCCATAAGGATGCCTATGACTATTGTAAGCAATGTGATGCATGTCAACGGATGGGGAAACCCACCAAGACCAATGCCATGCCACTGCAATCTATCCTTCCCTTGAAGGCGTTTGAGAAGTGGGGCATCGACTTCGTGGGTCCAATTGATCCCCCCACCAGATGGAAGCAGAATAGATACATCGTGGTATGTACAGATTATGTCACCAAGTGGTATGAAGCTAATGCTCTGAAGCGAGATGATGGTAATAGCATGGCCTTGTTCCTATACGAGAATATCATCACCCATTTTGGCAGTCCCCTAGAGCTTGTCAGTGATAGAGGTACCCATTTCCTTAACAAAATCATGGAAGAATTGACAAAATTGTATAAGATCCATCATCGCAAGTCCACTCCCTATTACCCTTGAGCCAATGGCCAAGTTGAAGTCACCAATCCCATCCTCTGCTCAATCCTGATAAGGACGATTGTTGCACATCGCCGTGATTGGGGTGATTGATTTACAGAGGACCTCTAGGCGTATAGAACCTCCCATAAGGCAGCTACAAGACAGACACCTTCCAACTAGTGTATGGTATAGAAGCCATCTTTCTTGTTCAAAGGATAGGGTTTTGTCTTCAACAAGGGATCACAAGCACAACATTCTCCATCCCAATAGAGGAAAGAAGGATGATGCCCTTCATCATGTAACTTAAAGGACACTTGAGGGGAAAGTGGGTTTGAAATTTAGATAGAATATGATGTATGTCTTTTTATCGTTATACCAACCTTAACAAAGGATGTTTTTATGTTAGTAATGTAATGTCAAAGTTTATAAAACATTAAAGTATGTGTTTAAGTTTTTTGTTTCTAAAATTGGTTTTAAGGATATGTTTATTTAGTTAAGGCCTGATCTTTATTTTTCCCATCTTTAAAATTTTTTTAGTGTATTAAAGAAATGTTCTTTTATTTTATTTTTTCAAAAAGAAAAAACTTATCTGGCATGTGTGATGTCCATTGCCACATGAGATGAGGTAAAAGGAGGGGAATGGGATTGGTAGAAGAGGATGAGATTAGGGTGGGGGAAGTAGTTGTATGAAAGGGACAAACAAGGAAGGGGCAAATACTTCTCTCATTGCAACTCTTTGCAAGTGGATGATGAGAGGAAAGGGGTGTAGGTGGGGTGCTGAAAGAAAGGGGTACATAGGTAGGTGGAGGAAGGAGAGAGAAACACCCTACTCTGTTGCACCCTAATCCTTTGGGCCAAAGGAGTGCTTTGGCTCCATCTTCTCCTTGGTCATTGTAAGCATCTTCTTGTTTATGCTTTCGGATCCTTCTCACCTTCTCCCATAAATCTAGAGAGAACAAAGCCTCTGATGAAGCACGTATCTCATCATGCATGAGCATGGATTGATTAGGATGCCGATGGACACAATGGTTGATACCCTATTGACGAAAGTAGACCTACTCTTCTTCTTCTTCTTTCATCCGTTCATGTTACCATGTCCCCCATCATGTCCCTGCACCACCCGAAGAAGCCATCCTCTCTCTCTATCTCACTATCAATTGATGGAGGCCTAGGTATCAAGCGGCCCACTCTCTCTTATTCTGGGGCGATTTTGTTCATATCCCCTTTCTCTACTCTCTTTGCTTCTCTCAAAAGACCCCAAAACAAACCCTACAAAATAGGGCACTTATGTAGCACGATTTTGTTAAATCGGCTGCTTCCTCCTTCTCACTGTCTCTTCTTTTGTCTCTCTCTTCTTGATGCACGGGATGCTAAGGAGAAGAGCATGAATACGTTGGTAGGGGCTTCAACCTATGATACTAAGACAAAGGAAATGGTGTCCTGGTAAGCCTGGAAGATGGTGTTGGAGGTCGCAGTAGCACTAACAATGATGTTGACGCTGATGGAAGTAATGAAAATGACACTATTGATGATGATGATGATGATGAAACTGAAAAGTACAACACTGAATGTGTTGAAATGCACTTATATGTAGCCCTTTTAGTGCTAGATGGTGAAAACATAAAGGGAAACCATGAGGACATGCAAGCTGAGGTATGAGTACACATATGAGATGACGAAGGTCATTTGAGGTTTCATGGTGGGGAAACCAAGGGGAGAGTCTCTCTCTCTCTCTCTCTCTCTCTCTCTCTCTCTCTCTCTCTCTCTCTCTCTCTCTCTCTCTCTCTCTCTCTCTCTCTCTCTCTCTCTCTCTCTCTCTCTCTCTCTCTCTCTCTCTCTCTCTCTGGCAGGACTGCAAGAAATATGCAGAGAGCATGTAGATGAGATTGAAATCGAGCTTATGTTGATGTCTATCATGGCACATGCCCTTTTGATCTCACTGCTTCGGAATCATGGTCACAATTACATTGATTAATAAGATATTATAGCCCTTATTCTTCTTCTTCTCCTTCTTCTTCTTCTTCTCCTTCTTCTTCTTCTTCTGTTCTTCTAGCCTGTGCTTCTGCTTCTACTTCTTCCCCCTCATCTTTTGCTAAACCCTCAGACCTTGTGAAGGAAACCTAGAGCTTGAAGCAGGACAAGTTCTGGTCTTGACTTCAACTCATGTAGCATTGCGACACATGTGCGACAGTGGTAGAGAGCCATTATTTATGTTGAGGGGAATGGAGAAGATATGAGGCAACTTGCATGGCCCTTCCTCTTCTTCTTCTTTTCGGCATTGCCACCTTCCTTGGTAGGCTTCTTCTCAGCCTTGGAATAAGGAAAGAAAGAAGGGCACGTGATGATGTGTGATTTTAGGCATTGCTGAACTTGATGACGGCCTTGGTGTCCTCAAAAACAACGTGCTTGGCAAGCTCCCTGAGGATGATGAAGTGGAAAACCATCTGGATCTCCCGCAACATGATGGTGGGCTTCTTATTGTGACAGGCGAGGTAGGAGGCCTCATGGGAGAGTGTCTTGAAGATTCTATTGATGGAGTTCCTAATGCCCATCTTGTAGCTCTCCACCGACCTCTCAGCCTCCTTTTTCGTCGTTGTCGCGGTCATCTTCCTCGTGTATTATGTGTCTCCACCCTATTCTCTTATTGCTACTGCTGCCAAGGGCATTGTTATTATCAATGTTACTTTTTTTCCCCCTCTTTTCATTTCCCGTGTTCTCTTCCATTACTCCAAGGTAGTTGATATGGGCAGGTGGCTTCTTCGAATGGCAATTTGCTGCTAGATGTCCAGGCTGGTAGTCTCTCTCTTTACTTCTCTTGAAATTTTGTTGTTTGGTGGCTTCCTTATCATTGCTCTTCTTCTTCTTCGTCTTCTGTCTTAGCATTTGTTGTAGGTGCAATTCATATTTGCATGTCTCTCTTAAAGCAACAACAGGAAGCAGTACAGCAGAGTAGGGCCTTCTTCAAACTTCTACTCAGCATCTGCTTTTCGATTCCAAATGCTTCTTCTTCTTCTTCTTTGGCTAACATGGCTAGAAGGAAGGAGGATCTTCGATATTGAGGATGCCATGAGCTTGATGGCACATACTCAATCTTGTGCTGCTATGGTTGCTTCTTTCTTTCCTTATTCTCCTTTAATGCCTTCACAAGCCCTCCTTCTCTCTCTCTTTCTCTTTGCCACTACTGCTTCTTCTTCTGCTCACTTGCTTGCATGGAGGTCTTATTCTTCATAATGTCTTAAATGCTAGATCTTAATCAAATTCTAGATCTATGGCAACATGATAGTAGGAGGTGCAAAAAATGAGCCACTAATGGATAGGCCAAGATGGTGACTATTGAGAAAGGCATATTGATTGCATAGTGGAAAGGGATATACAAGGGAAAGGAAGGTAGAAGATGGTTAGGAGTAAAAGGAGAAGGAGGCAAGAAGTGCAATTGAGGTAGATAGGATTTAGGCTCTCGAGGTGCTACTCTCTTATGCCATGACAAGGGGAAGAAGGGGTTGGAAATATGTCCATGACCAATCTGCAAGCAAAACCCTCATGCTACTCTACAGATTCTCTCTCTCTCTCTCTCTCTCTCTCTCTCTCTCTCTCTCTCTCTCTCTCTCTCTCTCTCTCTCTCTCTCTCTCTCTCTCTCTCTCTCTCTCTCTCTCTCTCTCTCTCTCTCTCTCTCTCTCTCTCTCTCTCTCTCTCTCTCTCTCTCTCTCTCTCTCTCTATGTCTCTGGAATCTCATTTTCCCTCCTTTCTTCTTCTCCTTCTCCTAATAGTATGGATTGATGCAGTGCTAATGTGTAGCCCATGATATCATGCTCTACAAGTGGTGACCCAGATCCAATGTCGCAACACTAAATGAGACAGGATGCAACCTCAAAATTTTCTTCTTTTTCTAGCCATCCTCTTCTATGACCATTGAACAATGTATGCCTTTGTTGTGCCCCCCCAGCAAGGATAGTTGTGATCATATTTACGGTCCTTTCATTTGTGCCTCCAACTATCTCTCTCTTGCTCTCAAATTCCAAGTGCAACTGTGGACTAGAAATACCATTGGGCTTCTTGCCTTTCTTCTTCCCTCTCTTCATGCTCTTGTTCTTTTTTCTGGTGTGGTCATTGCTCAAGGCTCATTGTAGCATGCCAAACAACATGATTATGAGAACCTTTCCTCCCTTGGCTACAAGGAAGGATCTTTGTACAGGTGGTATGTGTTGTGATCAAAACCACAAAATCATAGTAGCAATTACCTCCTTCACATCCCAATTTAGATTTGAGATCAGCTTGTTTCCCTGGCTGCACACCAAAATGAAAGCAACCCTCCCACGAACATAAAAAACCACAAAACCAAGGACAAAACACACAAAATCTATGTGTATGGCTCTGCCATTAATCTCAAAAACTGAAAAGAAACCATAAATCTCTCTCTTGACAATGAACAAATTTATCATCTTCATCCATAGCTTCAACCATTATGCACAAAAGAAAGAGTAAAAGTTTATGCACAAAAGACAGAAGAGAAAGGAGAGAGAAAGATTGGTACCATAAAGGGAGGGTGTGTGAGTCTTGGAAGAAAGGAGAGAAAGAGGCACATAATTAGCCGTGCACTCCACCCCACCTTTTCCCCAAAAGACACACAACTCTTCATATTTTTTATTATTTCTTTGATTTTTTTAATACATTTGTATTCATAAGGCTTTAGCCTTTACATTTCAATTCTTTCTAATCTTTTTTTTGCAAATACATGCGCGTACACTTTTATGTATATCATTTATTAATGATGGATGTGGATGTGGCCCCCTCATGTAAGGGTGTATTTTAGTGATTTTGTAACAAAATGAATATTATTCCCTTTATAAAAACTAGAAATGTGATGTATGTATAGACATCTTTGTGCCTTGTTTTTACGCTTCTTTTGGTTTCATCAACTTGTCCTTGGGTATATGGCATAAAACCTCACAACCAAAGACACACAAATGATCATATGAGGGAGGTTATCCAAACACACCTCCTCTACAACTTGAAAGCTAATAGAACTGCAAGGAGATCGATTGATCAAGTGTATGATAGTAGTCACTACCTCAGTCCAAAACTACTACAGTAAGCCTGCTTGGCTAAGCATACTATGGACCCTTTCCTGTATTGTCATGTTCATGCGTTCAGTGCCATACCATTCTGGGGTGGGGTGTATGGGGTGGTCAACTAATGCTTAGTACCCCTCTCATCACAAAATTGCTCAAAGGCTTTAGAGACATACTCACCCCCGTTATTTGACCATAGGCATTTCAGCCTATACCCAGACTGATTGTCAACCAATGCAAGCCAATGATGAAAGGTAGCCAAAACATCAAATTTCAGCTTTATGGGATATTCCCATACCTTATATGAGTGATCATCAATGAATGTGACAGAGTACTTGACACCTCCTAATGGCTGATAGGGCATTGGTCCATAGACATTAGAATGAACAAGAGCCAAAGTCTCACCCATGTGTGGAGTGCCAAACTTCTTATGCATACTACGTGTTTGCCTAGATACTGCAAATGAGTAAGCATTCACATTCCCTTTAAGAGCATGTGCCTAAGGTGATGATGCCAAAGAGATACATGTGGAATCGCAGCCACAAACAAAACATGATCTACAAATCTAGGTACAACCAAGGGATATAAAGTGCCAAACTTGGCACCACATGCCAGAACAAGGTTTCCACATGTGATCTTCCAAGAAGAATCCCCAAAGGAAACAAAGTAACCCTCATCATCTAGTGTGCCAGTAGAGATAAGACTCTTCGTGAGCTAGTACATGTCAAACATTATGCAAAGTAAACATACTACCTAAACCAAATTGCAGCTGAATATCACCAATAGCAACTATCTGCAATGCCAATTCATTCCCTAAATGGACAGATACAGTCTTACTACGATAGGAGTGGAACCACACTCTATGAGGGGTCACATGAAAGGAAGCCCTTGAATCCATCAACCAACACTGAGTAAAACCAAGCAAGGCATTAGACAGCTATGACTCATCCAAAGAAGAAGCTGCAAGTATGTAATCATCATTAGAGTCAGGTTGTTGCACTACCTAGATCTCTTCGATCTTAACACTAGACTTAGCATGAACAATGATGTGATCATCAAACTTGTCCTACACTTTTTCTTTGTCATTTTCCCTGTGCTTATCATTGTGCATTTGATGGCACTATGGCCTGATATGTCCTACTTTCCCACAATAATGGCGTGTCAAATCGGACTTATGTCCATGGGACTTATATTACAAGACTATCCACAAGGCTTAGAATGAGACTTCTGCGAGTCTCTACCATGGCAATCATTCCCACTTTTACCATCATGGTGACCCCGAATAGTCAAAGTATGAGAAGTACAAGAAGCATCCACATTCTTCCCATTGATCTCCTCTATTAGGAGTGCACCCTCTACATCAAACAATTTCAGCCCATTCTCAGGCATATTTGCACACATAGCAGTATGGAATGTGTCCCAAGACTCAGATAGTGTGACCAACAAGAACAAAGGTGGAAGATTGTCCTTAAAGTCAATACCTTGCGATGACAACTGGTCAATGATAGCATGAAACTCGCTAAAATATTGAGAAACACTGGTATCCTTTTTCATACGAAGGTCCATAAGCTACTTTAGCCAATACATTTGAGAAGTAGAGCTCTGCTTATCATAGAGATTATAGATTTTATGCCAAATATCCCATGCAAAATGCCCATTGGTGACAACATTATAATAAACCAGCTTGTTGAGGGACAAGATAATTGTGGACTTGCAAAGCTCATCTAAGTCATCCCATACATCCTGATCGTTGATTGACAGGCTTAATGCTTTACATTTGATCGACGTAATCTAAGATTTCTGCACCAAAACCTACCAAATTTGGGTCTTCCAATAGCCATAATTACTAACATCCAACTTTTCAATGTTGAAGATGGCATTGTCATTTGAATGACCAGCCATACTGCAGGAAAAAGAGGCATAGTATGAAGCAAACAGGTTGATGTAATACATGCAAATAGCCCCAAAAACACTGCCAAAACAAGCTTAAAAAAAGAGGTACGTAGCAAATAATGAGCTGCGTGAGAGCGGAATTTAGGTGACGGAAAGTGCTTAAAAATAGCTAAAAATTATGAATATCAAGGGAAAAATATTCAACGTCAAAGGCGGCGGCTCGATCTAGGACGATTTCAAGCGCCAAAGTGCTTTAAAGGCACCCGAACGACACTTGTTGATTTTTCATAATTTTTCAGACAGTCGTGCGGGTTGACACGAGCTACTGGCCAATGCGGGATGCTAAGCTGGACGCCTAGGATTTTTCAGAGCTCGATTCCGAGACCGGACGGGGAAATACCCACAAAGTGGTCAAGATTTGAAAAGGTGGACCAAAGTTTGGCCAAATGGGTAAGTGACCCTTGGGGCCCAAAATGAAATGCCACATGAAATGCAACAACCAAATCGTGGAGAGAGAAGAGATGAGGAAGCGTGATCAACATGGCGCCGAAAATTGCGCCCCATTGTTGATCAATGGAGATGGCAGCCTGCAAACAACCCCCCACAATGATTATGGGGCTTCATTTCCCTCTGAATCCTGACTCTATCGCCGCCCTTCGCTCGCGCAATGATGCCCTCTTTGAAGATCTCTGATTTCAGTCTTTCTCTCTCCTCCCTCTCTCTCTTCTAAAGGCAAGTTCATGTGGGGAGAAGAAGGAAGAAGAAAGAATGATGGAGGCTTGTCCAGCATGGATCGGATTGCTCCACGGGCTGGAAATGGTGATTTGTGATTGTGCTGGACATGAAGTGCTGCTGTTTTCCAAATTTGCAGCCATGAACATGAAACCCGAAACACGCAAATAAGCGGTAATTTGAAATTTTCAAATGAAATTTGAGCTTTTATGGCTTTTGATTGATGAAATGCTGTTCATGTGGGATAAAAATTGTTCATATTGCTGTTTTCTATGAGTTCTTGCTGGTCATAATCAAAAAATTAGAAAAATATGCATTTTGTGGTTCAAAATAATATGCTAAAACACGTAAAACATGAAAAAACAAGGGAAAATGAGGGTTTTTGGCATAAAAATGGGGAAGTAAATAGGAACATCAACTAAACTTTCATTTTTCTGCAAGAAGGAACTAAGGGCCATAGCCCATAACCTGTTTTGAATTTTTAGTAATTAAATAATACAGGAAAATAAGGAAAAATACAAGAAAACGGTGAAAAAACCCTAAAAAATAGGGAAAAAATACATTTTGGGTTTCGAAAAAATAAGGATAAATAAGAGCAATGTTTGTGAGTGTTTGTGGGGACTGAAGCATGAGGATTTGCCTCAGTTCAACCCCACCTTCTTGTTCTAGTGTGTCTTTTTCCGATTTTTTCACATAAAATGATGTCAAAATACCCTATAAACCTATGCAACGATGCAATATTTAAACGGGGAAGGATAGAGGAGTTGAAATATGTCTAAATGCCGTGTGAAATGATGGGAAAGTTGCTGATTTCTATGCATAGCATTTAGGACGGATAATAATTAAAATTAAGAGCTTAGTAGCACGAGGATCACCTCGGTGCTAGGCCCATGCAACGAAGCACGAACAGTAATTGGAAACCATTAAAAGAATGTTTTGCACTTGTGCACAATACTATGTGCTAAATGTTTGAGCACTAGGCATCCACCAAATGCATAGAGCATGAAAAGAATTTAAAAGTATCAGTGACCAACTCCTGGACATGCATTGCAATTGGTTTATTTACAATGGTACATTCCTGGACACGCTTATTTGGTACCTTGAGCGACTTGTGTGCGAAATGTCTATATGTTGAGCGACGCATCGAGGGGCCAATCCCCAAGGTGTAGGAGAGTCGCAGAGGGTTGACGGCATTCAGTCGTAGGAGGAACCCCATGTGCATGTGATTCGAGCCTTTTGGCTATGTGAAAGGGACTCCCTCTGAGGAGTAATATTGGGTTAGGATCAGTTGGACTACAACGTATACAAATGCAATGTTTAGGAAGGCAGAAATTTTGATAGACGCTCCTGGCCGCGAGACCGAGGGGTTGTCTTGTGCGTAGTGATGAGGCCCGGCTAGTGCATGAGCCAGTGCCGGCCCGTTTTTAGGTCCATCAGTGGTGCGTCTGCCGGGAGCCGCTTAAAAGTGGCAGTCCTCGAATCCTGGTTGTTTAGGGACCAACTAGTAGTTTATGCCAAAGGATACTGAGATTGATCCGTTATTTATTGATAAGCATCGTCTAGCAGAAATCCAAAAGCAAGAAAGAGACGAAAGAGCTAGGCGACGTGCTGAAATTTTTAGGAGATATTCTCCTAAGCGTAGCGGTGCTGAACCCTTACGAGGGAGTGGATCTAGTGGTCTTAGTACCACAAGTAGTAAGTTAGGAGAAGGTGGAAGCTCTAGTGCTCCCCTTCCTTCCATAATCCAGTCTATATCAAGTCCGGGAGGCGTAACCCCACCGTCCCCTATTCCTAGTGCAAATCCAATCCTCGTCATGGCACAGCCTATTGCAATTCCAGCAGGAACGACGGATTTGCCGGCTCTAGGTTACCCGCTACCCATTTTTAATGGGCTAGTTGAGGAAGATGCGGAACTCCATATTAGGGAGTTTCAAAAGCTGATGTTTAACTGTCGCATCCAAGAAGAAGGACATTTAATGATGTTCTTCAATATGACTCTCAAAGGAAGAGCCGCTATATGGTATCATGGTTTAGAAGCCGGAACCATATTGAACATTGATGCATTTTATGGAGCTTTTCGAAGGGAGTTTGCCCCTGAAAGGGGTGGGCAATATTGGTTGCGTGTACTCAACGTGACCCGTCAAGAACCACACAAGGATATTCGTGCTTATGCGAAGAAGATAAAAGAGGTTTTCCGTAAGTTGGACACCTCTATTCCTATTCCCGCAGCTGCCCAATTGCAATATTTCCTACATGGTTTGGACTTTAATATCCAATTGCAGTTGAGTAGTGTCCCCTTGGGGGATATAAATACTGCCATTACACGAGCACAAGAGGTGGATTCCCGACTACAAGCAGCCTATGCTTCTCGAGGCAATTCGAATATGGGTTTAGTATTGGGAAACAATATGGCAATAGCCAATGGCAGTAGTGGCCAAGGGATAGCGATGGCTAATCCTAATGGGAGAGGGAACATGGTGCAGAATGTCCCTTTATTACCAGCTCCCCCTAGCATGTCGATGCCTACGGGCAGTCAAATGGCTCCAAATGGTGAAGGCCAGGCGGTTAATTCTAATACCATGCCTGTGGCTCAACAACCAGTGCCTAATCGAATTGTTAGGCCGATGGAACAACATGGTAATGACCAAGACTATGAGTCGAGTTCTTCCAATGTTCTTGGCGAGGTTAAGGACATGATGAAGCATTATACCGACATGATTACGGAGCAGTATCGGCAAATAGCCGTTGATGTCAACTTCCTTAAAAAACAACAAAATTTGATAGGAAGTAGATACCCAAAGGAGGGTGCACCTTCGAGGTTTAGTTGCAAATGGTGTGGTGAGCAGCACTATCCAAGGAATTGCCCAAATGTTAAGTGCGACATCTGTGGAAAATCCGACCATTTAGCAGCTACTTGCTGGAGTAAGATCAGTTCCCTCCAGCGAGGAAGTCGGCAACCAGGGCCTGTTAATCATCGTGTCCAAGGAAATGATTCCCAGCGAGAAGATGGGCCTAAACAAATACTTCAACGACCAAAGACTACAGTAGATGAGCTACCTAGTGGTAGTGGGGTTAGTTTGATTGAGGCTGTACGCGTTAATGATGCTGAAACCTCTAATCTGCGAGCTGTCCTTACAAGAGGTCAAAAGGGTCGAGAGGCCGACAAGGATAAGCCTATCGACGGAAACCCTAAACAAGGCAACAAAGGGACGCAAGTTTTGGATCCTGCCATGGAAGGGGGACCTTTGAAGCCCATGGAAAGTAAAGCCGATAAGGAACCACCAAAGAAGAAGGTGAAAGTTAAGAAAGAGGCAATAAAGCCGGTTCAGCGACCTAAAGAGCGGATGGTTTGGCGTGAAAAGCGAGCTCTATCGAACTATCATGAATTCGATTTGGCGAGCTCTCTTTGCGAAGTCAAGCCGGATGTGAATCTCTTACAACTTATTAAGCTTTCCCCAGGAGTACGTAAGGAATTTAGAAAGATCCTACATACCGGGTATATCGTAGAACCTTTGGGTATTGCACGAGTCGGTGATGACTGGTTCGAGCATGCTAAGAAGCATTGCCCAAGGGTTGCAACCTATGTCGATGGGATATTAGTAGATTATGCCATTGTCGACACGGGATCATCTGTTAACATTATGAGTTCTGAACTGATGGAAAGGCTGGGTCTTGCGATCCAGAAAGATACCTCCACAATTCTCAGAATGGCATATGATAGTTTGAGACAGCCGGAAGGCTGCATTACTAAGGTCCATGTCACTGTTGCAAATGTAGAATGCCTGTTGGACTTTAGGGTGATTCGTTTTGCAGGCCGTCCAAGTTACCAAGTATTACTCGGACGACCTTGGATCTTGCAAGCGGACTGCCAAGTGGATATACCCGCTGGTCGGCTGATATTCGGCAGAGGTACCCAGCGTGTGGTGGTTGATGCTTATCCTGAGTCCCCGCAGAGTGAGAGAGCTCCTCTATCTTCTACAGAATTGGAGACATTAGAAGATTTATCTGCCAGTGAGACATCATCGAGTGATGAGTCCAAAGAGGGATCCACCACAGAGGACATCTATCAAATCACTTTGAATGAGCCGATAGAGGGCCAAGATCGTATAAGAGATGCAGATGTTATCGAGCTAGACCTTGGTATGCCTGATGATTCGCGGCCAATCAAATTAGGGTCTATGCTCAGCTCAGCAGAAAGGGAGGACTATGTGGCCTTGATCCAGGAATTCCGTGATATCTTTGCCTAGAGTTATGATGAGTTGAGAGGCATCCCTCCTAGTCTGGCTGTGCATACAATTCCGTTGAAAGAGGGCAGTAGTCCTGTACGGCAGAAAGTAAGGCATATGCCTTTCGAACTGAGGGACGGCCTGTTTGAAGAGTTACAGAAGCTTCGAAAAGCGAGTTTGATTTTTCCTGTGCAACACACGGAATGGTGTTCGCCAGTTGTGATTAGAAAGAAGAAGAATAATCAAATCCGTTTATGTGTAGACTTTAGGGAGCTGAATAAGCAGACAGTTAAGGACTACTACCCGTTGCCATTTATTGACCAGATTTTGGATCAATTAGCGGGTAGGGAGATATAGTCGTTTATGGATTGCTTTGCAGGATACAACCAAATGGCAATTGCAGAAGAGGATAAGTTGAAAACAACTTTTATCACTGTATTTGGTACTTTTGCGTACCATGTGATGGCCTTTGGTTTATGCAATGCGCCCGGTTCGTGGCAACGAACAGCAGATAAGACATTCGGTGACATATCCCCTGAAGAGTTGAAGGTGTTTATTGATGACTTAGGGGCTGCCACCGTGAGAGGAAGACAGTTGATCATTTTAAGAAAATGCTTTGAGCGTTGTAGATAATTCTGCATCGCCCTAAACCCACGGAAGTGTGTTTTTGGAGTACCTTATGGGCTATTGCTGGGTCATGTGGTCAGTTCGGTAGGGATTGCGACAGACCCCGAGAAGGTTAAAGTTATAGTTGCCATGGGTCCACCACGCACTCCGAAGGAAGTTCATAGCTTTCTGTCTTCGGTTGGTTACTATCGTAGATTCATCAACGCCTTAGCAGAAAGAACGTTGCCGCTTACAAATTTATTGTCCTTTAGCTGTTCGTTTGTATGGGGTGACCCTTGTAAGGTAGCATTCGAGGATGTGAAACAGGAGCTAGCAAGAGCGCCCATTTTAAAAGCACCTAAAAGAGGTGAGGTGTTTTATATATTCTCAGCGGCCACCATGTATAGTATCAGCTGTTGTTTAGCCCAAATTTGGGAAGAGAAGTGGTACCACCCGATTGCTTTTGCTAGCCGGAAGCTAGGGGTATCCGAAATCAATTATACTTACATGGAGAAGCTGTGTCTAGCGATGGTCTTTGGGACCAAGAAATTCAGGCATTACATTCTCTATGAGAAAGTCGTGCTTTATACGAAGGCGGAGGGGCTTCGATTATTGATGAATAAGCTACAGCCGCCTGATCGTTTAGCAAAGTGGTTGATCACTTTGCAGGAATTTGATTATGAAATCAAGAGTAAGCCACCAAGGTTGCAAGGCATCGTGGAATGTCTAGTGGACTTTGGGGAGCCGAAAGAATTTGTGGCTGAAGGTAGTGACATGGAGTTGTTATTAAATAGATACGGCATCTATTCCCTCCTGGTATGCTGCATTAACGCATTATTTATCAACGGGAGAGGCGGGATCCGATTTATCTAAAGCTGAGAGAAGGAAAATTAAGCAGCAAGCGTTAAAGTTTGCCTTGATCGCAGGTACATTATATTGGCAAGGGGTTGATGATATCTATCGCCGGTGTGTGATGCCTGACAAGGTGCCATTCATTTTGGAAGAGTGCCATGATTCTGCTTGTGGTGGCCATTTTGCTGGACGGCTTACAGCACAAAAGGCTTTAAGAGCAGGTTATTGGTGGCCTGCCATCTTCCAGGATGTGTTTGCATATGTTAAGAGATGCGATATTTGTCAACGACATGATAGTCGAGAGAATAGGAAACGACCACTCACCCCTATTATGGCGATACTTTCATTTGAGAAGTGGAGAATAGACTTTGTGGGTCCTATTACTCCGTCGTCGACTACGCAAAAGAGGTACATCATTGTAGCAACCGACTACTTCACAAAGTGGTCAGAAGCACGTGCAACAAGGAAAGATGATGCTAAAGAAACTGCTAGTTTCCTTTTAGAGCAGATAATATGCCGGTTTGGTCCGCCGAAAGAATTAGTGTCGGACCGCGGAACCCATTTCCTGAATAAGGTGATTAAAGGTTTGACAGAGATGTGGCAAATCAAGCATAACAAGACAACCCCATATAATCCACAAGCCAATGGGCAAGTTGAGAGCACCAACAACAAGCAGCTTGTGGGCATCTTGTCCAAAATTGTGTCGGAAAAGAAACGGGATTGGGATAAAAAGTTATACGTGGCCGTGTGGGCTTATAATACGACCTTCAAACGAGCCACTGGCCATATCCCGTTCAAGTTAGTCTATGGGGAGGAATGTGTCTTGCCCTTAGAAATTGAGCTGCCGACTATTCGGTTTGCCATCAATCATTCTTTGGGCGGTGAAGATGCACTTTTTGAGCGCTTGACGACATTGGCACATTTAGATGAGCTTAGGTTGCAGAGCTTATTGCACCAAGAAGTGGCGAAGCGCCGAATGAAGCAGCTACACGATCTCAAAGCCAAGAAATACACCTTCAAGGAAGGATAGCTTGTTCTATATTATGACGCACGATGTGAATTATTTCCAGGCAAGCTAGAGCCCAAATGGGATGGGCCCTATAGGATCGTTAGAATAGGAAAGAATAAATCCACAGTTTTGTTAGCTGACCTTGAGGGGGTAGAATTTAAAAATAAGGTTAATCTTAATAAGATTAAACCTTATTATTTCTGATTGCACTAATGCTATGACTGCCTTGCAGGTCTAGGAGAGATCGGAAATCATGATAAAGGTTGATGGGTCGTCTGATCCCTTATTTAGAACACCCATATTTAGAACAGAGGTATCATCAGGGAAAGCTCATTTGGTGGAGCAAAGGATACAAGGTGATTGAGCAAGAAGGCGGGACATTTGTTTGGGAAATCAAGGTCTTCTGCCATCACTGCCTACAAATTTTGACGAGCATCCCTGTTGAATTCAATGATGATGGAGGGATGGAGCCTACAGTCCACCCGTTGAATATGCTGAATTTCGATTACCATAATTACGAGTAGAATTCGGGATGGCAGGATATGTAAACCCTTTATGGACGTACACCTTGTACTTTGATGGGGCATCTAGGGGTGCATGCAAAAAAGGAAGTGTAGGAGTTGTCATCCGAGACCCCCGACGACGTATTGTCATGAAGTTAGCTGCTTATCTCGGGGCGAATTTTACCAATAATATGGCAGAATACAAAGCCCTGATTATGGGTTTGAATATTGCAAAGAAGGGTGGTATCCGCCAATTGTTGGTGAAAGGGGATTCTCAGTTGGTTTTAAATCAACTCAATGGGACGTACATGGTGCGAAACCCCATCCTTTGCATGTACCATCATACTGCCATAGCCCTGCTAGACGAATTTGATAGAGTGTCTTTTCAGCTGATTCCACGAAACTGGAATCAGTTTGCCGATTCATTGGCTAATTTTGCGTATGAAGAAGACCTCTTCTTTAATTGTGGCCCTTGTCCCGATATATCTATTGACGATGAGACAGGACCTGGTCGGTTGTGGGGTATGCTTTCTGAACATGCCCTCTTTGGCAGACGATGGTTGATCTGGGTGATGCAGAGGGTAAGCGAGACTCATTTGTCCTTATTATCTTGGACCCATAGACTGATTCGACGACATGTGATGCGAATACCTCTTGCGCTATACGCAGGAGGGATAGGTCATAATTTAATGCACCTAGTTTAGGGCCGATGCCCTATTCCCCTGGGAATGGTATGCTTTGATGTCTATCATGGTTGTTTCCAGGAGGATGTTATGCGTAGTATTGTTGGATTTCATTAGGCCAAGAGGGCCGATTCAGTTTTGTAGTGAAGTGTTTCATTTCATTAGGCCAAGAGGGCCATTCCCCTGTCTAGTGCGGGTGCGTTTAATCGAGTTTTCATTTTAAGTGTTGTGCTGGACGGATTTCGTGGTTCGTGGACTTTGGTGGAGCCTGGCGGAGCCTTTGCTGCGATGGAAGCTTCTTGTGGCCAATCCAAGTGATACCTCTCCTTTACGAGTACCTTTCTTTCCTGTTATATGTATATTTGTACTTATCGAGGGGATACATTTTGTTGGGGACCGGCGACCAAGGCATGAAGTCCCAGGTTTAGGCTAAGTATGTTTGAGGGAGGTCGGAGTAGTCATTGCCTCCTGTAAAGACATTGTTAGACATTGAAAGACCTGTTTTAGAAGGACGTCCTAGTGGCCATGTTCTGCTAACCCACTAGGCAGCCGTTCTAGGAGTTCTTATTAGTAGTGAGGCAGTTAGAGAAGCCTGCTAGAAGCTAATAATGATAATGCCAAGAAACCCTGTACATCCTAAAAGCTGCATATAAATACGAAGGTGTGTAAAAAGGGGTTCTAACCCCTATCAAAGAAAAGAAAAGAAATGAAAATATATAAGCAGCTGATCATTGCCTTGCGAAGGCCTAGTAGGTTCCTGGGGACGAATCAGACCCGGGGCCGATACCTTGTCTTCCTAGGGGTGGCTTCTTGCTGGAAAAATAATACCAAAACAAGGAAGGTTGAAGCGAAAATAAAAGTGAGCGTTAGAAAAGGATTAAGTGTCGCCTTGCGAGGGCCTGGTAGGTTCTTGGGTGCCGAGACAGGTCCTGAGGCCGATACCCTGTTCTCCTTGGGTCACTACGCTCAGCTCCCTCCTTTTTACATGCCCAAGTATGTTTATCCAATAAAAACCCTAAAAGAAGAAATGTACTGAAAGCAAATACTCTTTGATTAGGCTATAGGAGACCTCGCCTTGCAGGAGCTCGTAGTTGTGTTGTCTTTAGTTGGTAAGTAGTGCAGACTACCACTTAGGGCAACCTCTTTGATAGGGTTTTTAGTTTGGCTGTGTTGGAGCAGCTGGTTCGTGACTCACTTCGGATCTTCTATTAGATGATGCTAGGCCTACTCCTTGTGGATATCATGCTTTGGTTCTGTCCAGGGGTAGGGAAGCATTGTGCTGAGTTTTATTATATATTTGTTTTGTATCAGTTTGATGCTTCTTTGGTTGTTTATGTGCAGATCTGTTCGTGGATTCGACGGGCTAAGTCGCCCTATCCCGTGGTCGCCAATGAGAGCGGAATTTAGGTGATGGGAAATGCTTAAAAATAGCTAAAATTTATGAATATCAAGGGAAAAATATTCAATGTCAAAGGCGGCGGCTCGATCTAGGACGATTTTAAGCGCCAAAGTGCTTTAAAGGCACCCGAGCGACACTTGTTGATTTTTCATAATTTTTCAGACAGTCGTGCGGGTTGACACGAGCTACTGGCCAATGCGGGATGCTAAGCTGGACGCCTAGGATTTTTCAGAGCTCGATTCCGAGACCGGACGGGGAAATACCCACAAAGTGGTCAAGATTTGAAAAGGTGGACCAAAGTTTGGCCAAATGGGTAAGTGACCCTTGGGGCCCAAAATGAAATGCCACATGAAATGCAACAACCAAATCGTGGAGAGAGAAGAGATGAGGAAGCGTGATCAACATGGCGCCGAAAATTGCGCCCCATTGTTGATCAATGGAGATGGCTGCCTGCAAACAACCCCCCACAATGATTATGGGGCTTCATTTCCCTCTGAATCCTAACTCTATCGCCGCCCTTCACTCGCGCAATGATGCCCTCTTTGAAGATCTCTGATTTCAGTCTTTCTCTCTCCTCCCTCTCTCTCTTCTAAAGGCAAGTTCATGTGGGGAGAAGAAGGAAGAAGAAAGAATGATGGAGGCTTGTCCAGCATGGATCGGATTGCTCCACGGGCTGGAAATGGTGATTTGTGATTGTGCTGGACATGAAGTGCTGCTGTTTTCCAAATTTGCAGCCATGGACATGAAACCCGAAACACGCAAATAAGCGGTAATTTGAAATTTTCAAAGGAAATTTGAGCTTTTATGGCTTTTGATTGATGAAATGCTGTTCATGTGAGATAAAAATTGTTCATGTTGCTGTTTTCTATGAGTTCTTGCTGGTCATAATCAAAAAATTAGAAAAATATGCATTTTGTGGTTCAAAATAATATGCTAAAACACGTAAAACATAAAAAAACAAGGGAAAATGAGGGTTTTTGGCATAAAAATGGGGAAGTAAATAGGAACATCAACTAAACTTTCATTTTTCTGCAAGAAGGAACTAAGGGCCATAGCTCATAACCTGTTTTGAATTTTCAGTAATTAAATAATACACAAAAATAAGGGAAAATACAAGAAAATGGTGAAAAAACCCTAAAAAATAGGGGAAAAATACATTTTGGGTTCCGAAAAAATAAGGATAAATAAGAGCAATGTTTGTGAATGTTTGTGGGGACTGAAGCATGAGGATTTGCCTCAGTTCAACCCCACCTTCTTGTTCTAGTGTGTCTTTTTCCGGTTTTTTCACATAAAATGATGTCAAAATACCCTATAAACCTATGCAACGATGCAATATTTAAACGGGGAAGGGTAGAGGAGTTGAAATATGTCTAAATGCCATGTGAAATTATGGGAAAGTTGCTGATTTCTATGCATAGCATTTAGGACGGATAATAATTAAAATTAAGAGCTTAGTAGCACGAGGATCACCTCGGTGCTAGGCCCATGCAACGAAGCACGAACAGTAGTTGGAAACCATTAAAAGAATGTTTTGCACTTGTGCACAATACTATGTGCTAAATGTTTGAGCAGTAGGCATCCACCAAATGCATAGAGCATGAAAAGAATTTAAAAGTATCAGTGACCAGCTCCTGGACATGCATTGCAATTGGTTTATTAGAACATGACCTACGATGAGAGGCAGTGAGGTACCCATGCTGTAGGTAGACGCGGGTCCCAAAGGGGAAATCAAGTAAGGACAATGGTACATTCCTGGACACGCTTATTTGGTACCTTGAGCGACTTGTGTGTGAAATGTCTATATGTTGAGCGACGCATCGAGGGGCCAATCCCCAAGGTGTAGGAGAGTCGCAGAGGGTTGACGGCATTCAGCCGTAGGAGGAACCCCATGTGCATGTGATTCGAGCCTTTTGGCTATGTGAAAGGGACTCCCTCTGAGGAGTAATATTGGGTTAGGATCAGTTGGACTACAACGTATACAAACGCAATGTTTAGGAAGGCAGAGATTTTGATAGACGCTCCTGGCCGCGAGGCCGAGGGGTTGTCTTGTGCATAGTGACGAGGCCCGGCTAGTGCATGAGCCAGTGCCGGCCCGTTTTTAGGTCCATCACTGCGCACAAACTATGACCAAAATAGCATCAAATGGAGGAGATTTCTCTCATAAATAGTACAACAATCCGAATTACAGCATGTTGAAAATGCGGTACATCATACTCAAGATCACTGCAAATAAAATCCAAAGCTCAATGTAACATCCAAGTGCCAAGTAAGTGGCTCCTGACCACTAGAACAAAAGTCAGATGCCAGACAAGCAAACAAATCTCAAATACTAATGTGAGTGGCATCCAAGATACATCAAGTACATAGCCGAGAGCATAAGACCCAATAAAAGCTTCAAGTCTGTAAGGTCATAGACCTCTGAAGCATCTAATGAAGTAACTGACAACTAATGTCCAATGTCCTAGGCTCAAATAAAAGCTCAAATGCATTCAATAGCATAACCAATCATAGAGCTTCAATTTCATGCACCAATACATCCGATAGAATGCCCAAATAGCATGAAAGAGCATTAGGCATAGACTGTCCTTGTTAAAAGTCTGTTGTCTACTATATGTATAATAATAAAATGACAGTCAAGATTGAGAAAAAGTGAGCTCAATTGAAGCCCAAAATCATTTCGAGAGCATGGCCAAGCATGTGACATCAACCATAGACATCAATGTATCATCCCAAGTAGCTATGAAGTATCAACAAGCAATAGGCATATGCTTTCACTAATAAAATAATATTTAGCCCTGCTTATTACAGCACAATGAAACTAAGACAAATATGGGCTCAAATCAATCCAAAATCATTCCCATATATTGGCCAAAACATTCCCCAAGTGTCCAACATCAAATGAGCATCGCAAGAGCATCACATAAGCCAAGAGCATGACATTCCTAGAAAAATAGCATTCATCCTTGTTATGACACTAGTGATATCTATGAGAAAACTGAGCTAAAAGAGTGTTCAAATCAGTCCAACAACATCTCAAACCAATGACATATGATCCCCCAAGTATTCGACAACAAAACATAGGTATATGGGCATCCCAAGAAGCATATGCGAGGTCTACCTCTTGAGGTTCATATTGAGCTCTCATTGCTCTAGGACTTCTCAAGACCCCAAGTGAAAGCACAAGCAAGCAAAAACAAGAGAGGTGTGAGCTATGGCTACCAACGGTCAAACCGTGCTGTAGGTAACTCCAATGAGAGCTGAAGTAATGCTAGATTGAACTCAAACTCATGGAGAACATGGCTTTGATACCAATTGAAGGGAGAAGCCCAAGTGGAAGCAAGAGAGGTGTGAGCTATGGCGAATGGAGCAAGAGAGCAAGAGAGAGAGAGAGAGAGAGAGAGAGAGAGAGAGAGAGAGAGAGAGAGAGAGAGAGAGAGAGAGAGAGAGAGAGAGAGAGAGAGAGAGAGAGAGAGAGAGAGAGAGAGAGAGAGCAAGAGGGCTTTGATACCAATTGAAGGGAGAAGCCCAAGTGGAAGCATGAGAAAGTGGAAGCAAGAGAGGTGTGAGCTATGGCGAATGGAGCAAGAGAGCAAGAGAGAGAGAGACTCAAGATGTGGGAACTCCAACAGTCACAATGTGTGACTGGCCTTCCCTTTATTCAAATATCACTGAAAGATTAAAGAATGAAGTGACAGTGATAGGCACCCATCGCCTGTAGCGTGTAGGTGCATATACAGTGTAGTAATACAAAGGTGGCTAGGCAGATGCATCTTTACCCCCAACACACCAACAAAAAACTGAAATAAAAATTGCATCTTATAGTTAGTTAGGAAAGAGTGCAATGTGGCTTTCTCATTTCATATGATTGTCTTGGGGCCCATCAAAACCACCCTCATATGTGAATTTTCTCTAGATAAAATAGGCCTCTTTTGTATTCAATCAATGAATAAACCCTTTATAAAATATCATTAAGTATGCTTTTTAAGAAAGTGGCATTAAAAATATCATTTTTGTTGAGCCCACATGATATGCTTACAATTTTATCGTGAGTGACCCCTTCAAGATGATTATTAAGAATGTAGGTGTAAGCCTCACAATACTGATCATTACCTAACCTCTTGATAGTCAACGTTCATCATGCATTTTTTTATAGTTTGAGCTTCCCTCTCTTGCCAATACCAAATGACTTAACAACATCAGCCAAGAGTGCATGCTTTTTTGTTGATCTAGAAGTCCATTCATACATTTTTTGTGCAAATGCATCCATACATTTAAACTTCTTGAACCTACCAAAAGATATCATAATCTACAAGAGCCTCTTTATGAGCTATGTAATGGTAGCTCACAAGGTGTGAAATCTCTCTCTGTAACCTTGCTAGCAAACTTGTGTTTGAGCCTATCATGACTCTCGCACCATTAATTGCAATTCTGACCTTTTTTTTGCATTGATAATTTTATGTACTATAAGAAATGAGCCAAGGCATCTTACAAAGCTCTTGTAGATGCATTTTTTGGCTGAAGAAGGTCAGTGAACTTTATGTTTATACAATCATTTCTAGCATCCTCAATATGTTGGGGGTAAAGGCGCCTCCGCCTAGCCGCCCATGTATTACTACACTGACAGTACCCGCCACTACACGTTGCAGGTGATAAGCCCCCGTCACAGTCACTTATTCTTTATTCTTTTAGTGACAATTTGAATAAAGGAAGGCCCAGCCACACATTGTGGTTGTTGGAGTTCCCACTTTGAGTTTCACTCTCTCTCTTGCTCTTGCTCTCCATCCACCATAGCTCTCACCGCCAAGCTTCTTCCTCCTGGGTTCCACTTCCCTTTCAATTGGTATCAAAGCAAAGGCATTGGAGCTTTCCCGGCATTCTCTTCAACCCGGATTTGAAGAGCTTCAACCCGAGCTTCAATGGCAGCCATAGCACCTTCATTTCCAGGTATGTTTTGATCTCCCGCCTCCTCCTCGAGCTTCCAGACTTCCATTGCCAACTTCCAGGGTTGCATCGGAACCCCCTTGACATTGCCAAGTGCTCCCGAGCACTATTGAAGACCCCCCAGCCCCCAAGAATAGCCAGTGCAAAATGCGGTGCATTTTTAGGGGGCTAGGCTGATCTACTCCTAGCACTTCCCGCTTCTTCCTTAGATTCCCACCACTCTTGTCAACCTTCCTGATCATTGTTGGACTCCCCGGCATTAGTTCATGGCTCCCGGTGTGCTTACCCCTTCAGCCATTTTTGTATACACTTGTAGTATACATAGTCCTAGGACTATCAAAATAGGGCAGCACTTGACATTTACTATTTGATGCTTCTAGGAATTTCCCTATTGATGCCTATTGATGCTCGGTGATGCCCAGATGCTATGGGATGCTATATCTATGCTTTGGGACTGATTTGGAGTAGATTTGGACACCATTTGAGCTTCATTTAACAGTAAATATGTTGTTGTTATACAATGGGCCGAAGCTCATTTACTTGGTGTATGCATTGGTTCTTGGATACGGGGTGCTTTACTGGAGGTTTGAATGATCATACCGATGTATTTGGAGATTGTCAAATGTTTCCTTTTGGTTTCGGAATGCTTTTGAGCTTGGATTAGGCTCCAACTTGGTTGTCCTTTTCACGCATTTGGCTTTAGTTGGCATGCTTTCGACCAGTTTATGCCTGTTGTCACTGCTTGACATTTAGGCTTCTTACATTTATGCTTTGGTCAGATATGGATGCCACTTGGTTTGTCCATGCTTGACAGTTACTTGGAGCTTTGTCTTCAAATGTATTTGAGCATTTTGTACCTACTGGCATTACATTTGGTTGACAGCTACATGCTCTTTGAATGCTTTCAGGCTTATGCTTTACGGGTTTGAGATAGCTTGGGATTTATGCTCTGGATATATCCTACTAGGATTTGGCATGCCTGATGCTATGTACTCCATGTATTAGAGTGTTGCTTGCTCTATTTGCATCTAACTTTACTTCCAGTGGGAGCCTCTTGGTATATTCGGAGGTACACAGAGTCTTACTTACACTTGAGCTTGAGCTTGTGGGATAGTTATATGCATTTGCTCTCTTGAGAGATTTATGTCTGCAGTTAGTCTGTAGTGGGCTGATTTGATATGCCTATTGGGGCAGGCACCTATCTCTGTCACAGGTTTGTCGGTTTTGTATGCATCTTGGATGGTTATGCATTGAGCTTCTTACTCTATTAGTTGTGCTTGTACTTGGTCTCTTCTCTTACCCTGAGACCCATCACATGCATGACTTCTAAACCTATGAGATGTCTCTTGCCTGACAGGTTGTTGGTTTGACAGTTCTTGGTACCTTCTTGCCCCTTGATACTCACTATTGGATGTATCTTGCTACCTGACAATTGCAATGACATATGTATCATTGATTGCTTCATTTTGGGACAGTTTTACATACTTCTGTCATTTATTACAGCAAGGTAAAATCTACAAATTTCGAGCACTTCTATGAGGGTAATGCTTACTATTTGATGTTATCTTGGTCATATTTGGTGGACATGTGCTTCTCTTGGTGATATCCACTCTTTCAGCTAGTTTTAGCAGTGGTTTTAGTGCATTTTCTGTAAATTACAACAACTTGCAATTTTTCTTTTTTTGCTTTGATTTGGGACAGTATGGCTGGTCATCTGAAAGACACAGCTCTCTTTAACCTTGCCAAGTTGGATGGTACCAACTATGGGTATTGGAAGTCCCAAATATGGCAGGTTTTGGTGCAGAAGTTGCAAATTAAACCCTTGCATTTCAAGGGTGTTAAACCCAGGATATGGATGATGATGTTTGGATGGAAGTTGATGAGCTATGCAAGTCTACCATTATCTTGTCACTCTCAGAAGAGGTCCATCATAATGTTGTTGAAGATGAGAATCAGAGTGCATGGGATTTATGGGAGAAGTTTCAGGAGCTCTATGCGCAGCAAAGTCCTGCGTCATAGATGCATTGGTTGAAGCAATTAATGGACCTTTCGCATGAAGGAGGGGACCTCCCTATCATCTCATTTCAATCAGTTTCATGCTATCATGAAGAGTCTATTGTCACAGGGTATTGAGTTCAAAGACAACTTGCACCGGTTGTTTCTGCTTGGCACCTTGCCTGAATCATGGGATGTCTTCCGTACCGCCATATGCACGAACAAGCTTGATGGGCTGAAAATCAAAGATGCTGAGAGTGCTTTATTGACTGAGGAAATCAACAAGAGAAACAATGATGCTTTTTGCTCTTCACATACATTGACCGTTAGAACATAGCAGGCATGATAATGATCATAAGGGTAGGGACTCTCAGAAGTCCAGGTCCAAGTCACGTGGTCGCAGTAAGTCCCATGGACGGAAGTCTGAGCTTACATGACATTATTGTGGGAAAGCAGGACATATTAGGCCGTAGCGCCTTAAGATGCGCGATGATAAGCATAAGGAAAAGGGAAAAAAGAAAGTGCAGGAAAAGTCTTCTGAGCGCAGTATGTATATGCAAAGTCCTGTGTGAAGATAGAAGAGGTTAATGTCATGCAGGCCACTGATTTAGATTATGATTACATACTTGCAGCTTCTTTATGATGCGATGCCTTACAAGCTTCTGAGATACATTCTATGTATGTGCAATGCTGGCTCTTAGATTTGGGTGCGTCATTTCATGTGGCACCCTATAGAGATTGGTTTCATACCTATCGTACCATCTCTGGTTCAGTGCGTCTTGGTGATGACAGGTCTCTTGACATTGTGGGCATTGGAGATGTTAAGCTGAAGTTTCCTTCTAGCAATTCTTTTGTTTTGCATGATGTACGCCATGTACCTGCATTGACTCGCAGCCTTATGTTGGCTGGACAACTTGATGATGCAGGGTATTTTGTGTCTTTTGGAGACTCTGCATGGAAGATTACTCGTGGTAGGCTTATGCTTGCAAGAGGTGCCAAGTCTGGCAGCCTCTATCCCTTACTTATATCTGGAGCTACCTTGAATCATGTTTTGTCTATGGATTCTATTCCCCATGTATCTCTTTGGTATGCTTGTTTGGGGCATATGTCCCTTAAAGGAATGAAAATGCTCCGTGCTTTGCAATATCTTCCACCTTTTGACTCTTCGCATTTTGATTCTTGTGATCATTGTTTGTATGGCAGATAGACTAGAAATACACATTAAAAATCTGGTAAGAAACGCATGGGTGAGCCCTTGGCTCTTGTGCACTCAGATATATGTGGGCCCATGTCCCGTCAGTCACTCGATGGGGCAAAGTACTTTGTTATTTTCATAGATGAGTACTCATGTAACGTTTGGGCTTATCCCATAAAGAGAAAATCCGATGTCTTAGACACATCTCAACATTGGCTTGCATTGACAAAGAACCAATCTAGGAAAAGGCTAAAATGCCTAAGGTCAGATAATGGGTGTGAGTATGTATCACGTGCTTTTGAGCAGTTTTGTGATGAGCGGGGTATTAAGTGTCAGTTGACTGCCCTTTACATCCCTCCCTAGAATGGTATGGCTAAATGTATGAATAGAACCATTCAGAAAAGGGTCCATAGCATGCTTAGCCAGGCTGGCTGAGGCAGTTACTACTATAGTGCATCTCATTAAAAGTTGTCTAGCAGTGGCATTGACTTTCAGGTTGTAGAGGAGGTATGGGCAGGCAAGTCCCCCCTCTTATGATCATTTGCGTGTCTTTGGATGTGAGGCATTCTGCCATGTGTCCAAGGACAAACGCAATAAGCTGGATCCTAAAAGTGTCAAATGCATTTTCATTAGCTATGGAGATGCAGGAGAGATGGGTTACCGTCTATGGGATCCGCAGGTACGAAAAGTGATCCGCACCCATGATGTCATCTTTCATGAAGAGTTTCATTGATAATCCCAAAGCTAAACTACCCATAGCTATTGGCAAGCACCCAATGAGATTTCACACTTGAATTAGGTGCCTTAGGATATTGGCAAAGTGAGCACCTTATAGATGGGGAGTTCTAGCATTTGAGAATTTTAAACAAACCCACACCTTTCTGACCTAGGCTTGTGCATGTAGTGGAGACCTAGTTCTAAACCACACATCCTTGAATAACACCTAGGAGGGACTTCAACTAGTTAGAATAGACACACATTGAGTCAATTGAGTGTGGAAGGACTCGAGTGCTCGATTAAGAGATTTTGTGCTCATGGGACATCTAATCAACCTTGACTTTGAGAGGCACTACAAGTAGGGAAGTGAGATATAGTTACAAGAGGTCATCTCTTGAATCCTTGAAGAAGTTTTTGACCTAGACCTCCATAGGCATTGCCTTGGAACCATCGCTACAACACAATTACTTTCTATGATTAGGTGAATCTCAAGTAACTCCCACACACCACTCATAACCTTGAGAAGAGCTTTTAGTTGCATCACCAAACACCCACAAGTATCTAGAATGTGTAGTGTGTGAATGTAAGAATTATGGTTGAATGCTTGTTTGCACATGTTACAATTGGATTAGAAAGTGACTAGCCTATTTGAGCATCACCATCACGAGGATAATTACATTTCATTGAGACACATTGATTGTGAAAAAATGAAAAGCCTGTTTGTGCACATTGCACAGACTTGAACAAATAAATAGTATGAGACTGATTACTTTGCAAAAGGGACACAAGACATGAGGAGATAAGCTCGAGAAACAAATCATAGGAGAAAAAATTAACTAACCCCACAAACAACTAAATGAGACCCAAACAAGAAGAGGGAAATCCAAACAAAGAGAAGCATCAAGTGTATAAACATTGAGAACCCAAGAAACTCAATGATTCCACCATAGTCAAAGAAAGAATGCTTTAAAAAATGGACCTTATCATCAAAAATATCCTACAGCTCACATGCAATAAGGACCATAGTGCTTAATGAGCCTCATTAGCCAATGAGGGAAAATTAACAACAACATTTTTAGCACTAGGTATGTGATACATCAAACATAGGACAAGCTCCTAGACAAAGATGAGTCTTCCCCTAGAGCAAATGTCTCATTATTTGGACTAATTGGCCTCATTAAAACCTTGGTCCTCTCACTGCTGTAGGTGAAAATGAGCTTCACCCTTGCTCTCTAGGATCTTGAACCCTTGCCCTACTCAGCCTTGAACTCTCTAATATCTCCTCTTGTGACATCAACACATTCAAGCACTCTTTTTCTCCATTTTTCCCCTATTTGTGCCCTGTTTGGGCCTATTTTACAGTAGCAATCCTAAAGCGAGTCACTTCGCTTTCTTGGTCCTATCCTACTCTACATGCAACAAAAATCAAAACCCAAATACTAAAATGATTTATCCTACTTGTCTACTCATCAAAAACCCAAAATACTTACTTGTTTTGAAGATCAAAACCCCAAATCTCCTACCTATATCAAGCATCGGTTCGGGGATGAAACCCTACTTCAATGCTTGATTTGAAGCACACAGGTGCTCAAGGTTGAATCCTTAGTCCTAGCAATGAAAGCAAAATGAAGTGGGAGCTCACGCTCTTCGACCGCCAAGACCCACGGACCGCTTATTTCTTCAAGTGTTTCAAGCAATCACAAATGGCTATCTCTCACCTAGCCAATACCCACGGGGGTGTAGTGAGCTTACCTTGATGCCCAAATGAGTAGCCTCCTCCCTCAAGCAAGCCAGTAGCTCCATGATTCAAGATGCGAGCTCAAGCAACATCAAGCCTTCTCCATTGAGCTCCATCCTCCATAGCCGTGCGCAAGACAAAAGAAGAGAAGAGAAAAGAAGAGAAGAGGAAGAGAGGAGAAGATGGAGAGCTTATCCACCATAGTCCCTCACTCTCACACACTCACTCTCTCACACTCTCACACTCCCTCTCTCAACAAGCACACACAAGCAAGCAAGAAGGAGAGAAGAAGAGAAGAAAAAGAGATCACTTTAGACACACACCAAAGAATGAGCTTCTCATTCACTTTTTGAGTTTATATACAAGCCCTAAATCCCTTGGGCACCCATCCCCTTCTTACATGATTGGGCATCTTGCCAAGGTCCTTCTTGCCTATTCAATTCTAGTTACCTTATTCCTTCACCTATGCCTGTCTATGTTTTACAATTCGCATAGGAGGGAGCTTGGTGCTCTTTTACAAAATGTTAGTGGTGCCTTTGCATTATAAAATATGACTTTGCCTTTGACTTGACTTTTGCAGTTGCCCTTGCACTTTTGGCATTTTCTCTTTTATTCCTTACTTGGCTTCTTTTTTTCGCATTATTCCCTATTTTTGCATTTTCCTTTCCCTGTCTTATATTGGGGTTAACAACTTCTCTTCTCTTGATTTGTTGCCACTCGTCAAGGCTTGCTCAAGGGGTTCATGTGAGGATGCATGGATCTTGAGCATGGCTACAGCTGTGGAGGTTGGAAGGTGATAACTAGAATCATTGCAACATGGACAGATGACACCAACTGTTACTTTTGAGTGAATTAGGTTCCAAGATTGAATGCTTGGACTCATAAACACAATCTCAAGTAGGATGTGACAATGACACAGAGTGTAGTGTAAATGCATGTCTTTATAGCTATTCAGCTTCTCCACTCTCCTCACTGTGCATATGGGATTCAGGACATCTCTTCCTGGAGCATACATCATTTGTTATTTCTCAACACCCCCCTCAAATGATGAGTCCCTACACTTGCTGGCATTTTCCCCCCTACATGCTAACATGGCCCTGGAGACTAGCTCATAGTCAAGTTGAAGCTTGAGACTTTACATCTTTGGCAAGGGTTTTTACAAAGCAAATCCACTATGGGAACACATTCCTTAGAATAATCTGTCAGAGTTGTTGATGGTAGTGGAAGCATCTTCTTCTTCTTCTTCATTCATGAATTGACTAAGAGAGCAGTGAGGAGAGTTAGCCTATGCTCACCATGGCTCTGAAACCATGTGAAATGCATGGATCTTGAGCATGGCTGCAACTATGGAGGTTGGAAGGTGATAACTAGAATCATTGCAACATGGACAGATGACACTAACTGTTACTTGAGTGAATTAGGTTCCAAGATTGAGTGCTTGGACTCACAAATACAATCTCAAGTAGGATGTGACAATGACATAGAGTGTAGTACAAAGTGCAATAGCATTGCATTAAAAAGTAAACCAAGTACATGTCTTTATAGCTTTTCAGCTTCTCCACTCTCCTCACTGTGCATATGGAATTCAGGACATCTCTTCCTGGAGCATACATCATTTTTTATTTCTCAACAGTTCAAGGAACTTTATTCATCATTGCTTGAGGCTTTAAAGCAAGCAATAGGACTAGCAAAGTGGACAACAACATCAGCATGATTTGCACCAATTTCCAACTTCATGTCCTTGACATTCTCCAACACCTATAGCTCATGCTTTGGTCCTCCAGTATTGACACACACTTTGGCAACTTCTCGGCATTAATACTTACTCTTGAGCATCATTTGAGAGCTCTTCAACCTTTTTCATTGCTGTAACATAGAGCAAACTTACTGTATACAAGTCTGTAATAGTTTTACTTCAAGGTTTGGAGATCATTTATGCTCCTACTGACACCCATATGTCCATGTATTGATGTTGGATCATTTATTGATGTCTTGAAGTGCTTTTGGGATAGACTTGAGCTTGCATTGGCTTAGTTTTGATAGGGTATTCAATGTTATAATAGTGTGGACACATCAAGCTTTTACCGAGAAGGGTTTATGCCTATTGTGCCTACATGGTATCTACTAGGGTATACTACAAGTCTACTATGATGTGTAGCAATGATGCTTGGAACTAGACATGATTATGTAATTTGGCACTTGTATTTAAGCTACATTTGATGTCTTCAAGCTTGGCTATATACTTCAGTTGTCTCAATGATTTCCACTTATAGGTTGAAGACTTATTAGGTTTTATCTCCTGGATGTATTGGTTGATATCTTTGGACACTTGAATGCTATGTACTTGATGTATTGAGCCTTGCATTACTCTTTTATGCTCTGGGTATACTTCAACAGATGTGCTTTGAGATATTTGCATTTACTTGGATACTTTGCATTAGAGCTTTGGATCTTCTATGTAGTTGAGCTTTGTTTATAAAGACAATAAGACTCTTGCTTTATATGCATGCTCTCTTGGATGCTCTTCAATATAGTTACACTTTGCTAGTGGGTTGATTTGATTTTACATACTTTAGACATTGGTACTTACCTCTATCAATGGGATGACAATTATGTATGCATGCTTCTTGGTTATGTATTGAGCTTCAATACTCTCTGCTCAATCAGTTGTGTATTTAACAAATCTTTGCACTTGATTGTGAGATCTCTTACATACATGATGTATATGCTTATGGAATCCATGGTCTATAGACACTTTGAGTTTATGACAACATTATAATTGGTTGTATGGTTATTCACTAATAGTTTCTTTTATATATCCTAGTTGTTGCCCATATATTTCTAGCAATGGAAGCTTGGTATTTTATTATTATTTGCCTGTAGTGTCTTGGTCAATTTCCTGTATTTATTACAACAATCTTGTAACTACAATTTTCAGCATTCTTTTGGAGTATAGAGCTTTTACTTTGGCACTCTTTTGATCATAGTCTGTGGAGAGCTCTAGTCTCATTCATTCCCACCCTTTTACTTGCCCTTTTGGATCGGTTTTGGGGCTATCTTACTAAATTTAGAATAGTCCATATTGTCATCGTTTGCTGTCATTATGGCAAGTTCAAAAGTTTGATAGTGCTATTTTTTATATTGAAAATCTTGAAGGCAATAATTTCCAATATTGGAAGATGCAAATATGGTAAGTCTTGGTGCAAAAGAGGCAAGTTAAACCATTGAAGTTAAGGGGCATCAAGCATTAGCTTTATGATGCAGAGGATTGGGTAGAACTTGATGAGCTATACAAATCTACTATCATCTTTTCATTATCAAAGCATGTGTATTTTAATGTCATTAACACAGAGCGTGGTGCTTATGCATTATGGAAAAAGATTTGTGATATTTATGATAAACAAAGTCTTGCATATTAATTATACTGGTTGAAGAAACTTATGGGCCTTCACATGAAGGAGGGTATGGCTATGTCTACTCATTTAAATGAGTTTCATTCCATTTTTAGTTAGCTTGTATTGCAAGGCATTGAATTTGAATTTAATATCCAGTCTTTGTTCTTGCTTCTTACACTACTTGAGTCATGGGACACCCTTCATACCACTATGAGTGCTCATTGGCTTGAGGGTGGTTTTAAATGTAGTGTTGCTCTATTGACCAAAGAGGTCAATAGGAAGAACATTGATGCAACTCACACTTCTCATGCATTGACTATTAGACCATGGTAGAGACACTCAACCCAACAAGGGCAAGTCTCAAACTCATGGGAAATCTCATAATAAGTACCATAGACATAAGTCCTCTTTAACATGTCATTATTGTGGACAGTAGGGTCATATTAGGCCGCAGTGCTATCAAATGGGCAATAATAGGTGCAATGAGAAAGGCAAAGGAAAAGTGCAAGATAATGCAAAGTCTAATGATCATAGCATTGTCACTAGTAAGTCCAACGTGAAGATTGAAGTGATCAATGTAGTGCAAACCAAGTTTGATGATGACTATATTTTAGCTTATTCATCTCTTGATGCTACTTAGTTTATCAGTGCTTTATCTAGTTATTCTTAGTGTTGGTTGATGAATCTAGAGGCTTCTTTATATGTTACCCTGCATTGGGATTGGTTTCATACCTATCGCAACATTATTATAGGTTTTATGAGACTAGGTAATGACACTATATTGGATATCATTGGCATTGGGGATGTGAAACTATAGTTTGCTTCAAGAAACTCTTTTGTTTTGCATAATATATGTCATGTGCTGGCTTTGACCAAAAGCCTACTCTCTACTAGACACTTGGATGATGTAGGTTATCATGTCTCTTTTGGTGACTTTGCATGGAAGATTACCCATGGTTATCTTGTTTTTGCTCAAGATGCCAAGGCTAGTAGTCTCTCTCTTGATTACTCACATTTTGATTCATGTGAACATTGTCTTTATGACATACAAACTCATAACTCACATAAGAAGTCTGCTTCTACACACACGAGTGAGCCTCTAGCTCTTGTGCATTCCAATGTGTGTGGTTCTATGCCCTGTCAATCATTGGTGGGATGGTGTGAAGTACTTTGTGACATTTATTGATGATTATTCATGTAAGATATAGGCTTGTCTTATTAAGGAAAATTGGGATGTTTTGGCTAGATTTCAACACTTTGTTGATCTTGTTGAGAATCAATCGGGGTATAGACTGAAATATCTAAGGTCTGACAATGGGGGTGAGTATGTCTCTAAGACATTTGAGCATTTTTGCGATGAATGAGGTATTAAGTGCTAGTTGACTGCCCCATACACCCACCCTAGAATGGTATTGCAAAGTGCATGAATATGACTATTCAAAAAAGAGTCTATAGTATGCTTAGTCAAGCAAGCTTACTTAGTACTTTTAGGCTGAAGTAGTTATTACTGAAATGCAACTCATTAATAGGTCTCCATGTACTACTCTTGGTTGTCAAGTTGCAAAGGAGGTATGGTTTGGGAAACCTCATATGCTTATTTGCAGGGTCTTTGGATATGAGGCTTTTTGACATATTCCCAAAGACAAGTGCAATAAGTTGGATATAAAGTCTATCAGATGCATCTTTCTTGGATATGGGGATGCAAGTGAGATGGGCTATTTTCTTTGGGATCCATAGACTTGAAAGGTTATCTATAGCCATGATGTGATTTTCCATGAGGAGAAGATGTATAAGCAGCCTGAGCATATATTTGAGGTACGTAAGGTGGTCTTTCAAGAGGAGCCTCTTATTATGATACAACTAACTAGACATCCTACAATTGATGTAGTGGCCCAAGATCCACCTATTGTGAAACATCATGCTATTAGACAAAGAGGACATACCATATAAGCCCCATAGTCAACTTTGAGGCAATCTGCTAGAGCTTCCCATCCTTGTGATTGCTATGAGCCCTTTCTGGATTATATCATGGTGACACGATCTTCTGAGCCACTTACCAATGAGGAGGCTATACGCAAAGGTGATTCTCATTCTTGGAAGAGGGCTATGTAGTCTGAGTTTGATTTGTTGTAGAAAAATCATACATGGGACTTAGTTTCCTTTCTTGATGGGAAACATGCACTGTGATGCAAGTAGATATACAACTTGAAGAGTACCCTGTTTACACACCCAAAGCCAACATGTAAGGCTAGACTAGTTGCAAAGGGTTTTTAGCACGGGCATGGTGTTGACTTTGATGCAATCTTTTGTTCTATAGTTAAGATGACTACCCCATGCTTACTCTTGGTCTTGGTTGCTCAGTTGGATCAGGATCTTTATTAGATAGACATTAAGATGGTTTTCTTACATGCGACCTACATGATCGAGATTTATATATAGCAATTAAGAGGCTTTGCATATACAAGCAAGAAACACCTAATGTGCAAATTGGAAGAGTGTTTATGGGCTAAAGCAACACCTAGGGAGTGGTACCATAAGTTTGATGCTTTTATGCATTTATAGATGTATTCCCACAGTGATATGGATTCATGTTTATACACAAAGAAGGCCTGTGATGGTATCCTTGTTAATTTTATGTGTCATGTTAATGATATGGTTATAGTTGCAAGTGCTTATGATGAGTTGGATGCTTTAAAGACTAGGCTCAATAAGGGCTTTGAGATGAAAGATGTGGAACATGTCTCACATATACTTAGTATACGCATCATGCACAATCACGCTAGGACTTCTCTACTTGTCCTAGAAGGAATGTATACACAAAGTACTTGAGTAGCTTCATATGTAGGATAGTAAGCCTATTGTGATGTTCTTTACCTTCTCATGTGAAGATTAGTCAAGCCAATTATCTACAGTCAAATGATGAGAGAGCCAAGATGACCAAGGTTCGTATGCATCCATGGTGGGTAGTTTGATGTATGCCATGATAGCCACTCATCCTGACATAGCATTTGTAGTGGGAGTTGTTGGGGGTGAAGGCACCTCTGCCTAGCCGCTTGTGTATTACTACACTGACAGTACCCACCACTGCACATTGCAGGTGGTGGGCGCCTATCACCGTCACTTTATTCTTTATTCTTTTTGTGACATTTTGAATAAAGGAAGGCCTGGTCACACATTGTGACTGTTGGAGCTCCCATTTGTGTCTCTCTCTCTTCTTGCTCTTGCTCTCCACCATAGCTCAAGCTTCGATCCTTCTCACCTTTCAACTGCTATCAGAGAGAGGATTCTTGACTTCCTGAGCTTGGTTCGTGGCATTCTTAGCTTCCATTCAAATACCTATAGCATTGGGTCTCCTTCCCGACAGCCATAGCTGACCTTCCCGAGATCCTGTCACTCCTTGGCTTCCCGAGTACCTTTCCGGCCTATTGAGCACCCTCAGGGCATTGCTACAAAGGTATTGAAGTGTTCTTTTAGTGCTTTTATTTAGTTCTTAGGTTGCAGTCAATCAGGGCAGCCATAGCTCAAACCCTTGGAGCTTGGATCTTGCTCCCTCTTGCATTTGGGCACTTGAGGCTTGTTGTGAGCCTCCCTGGGCACCCCTTAGAGCCTCTAACCACTACCATTGAGGCCACATGGATGCACAGGAGCAGAAGAAGAGATCAAAAAATTTGCATCATTTTTTGGCTGATCTGGACAGCACACTACAGCAACTCACCTACTCCTCATTTATGGCTATGTCATGCTTTTTCGGGCTTGGAAATGCACTTGCCAATGATCTCTAACACGTATTAAAGCCTCCTTGAGCATTGGCATCATATTTGGGTCTGATCTATACATTCCCATGACTATTTACAGCAGTCCCAGAGTCATGTTATGCAGAAGTAACATTGGCATCTAATGCTATGCTTGTTTGGGCACTTTTACTTAACCAGTTTGGTAACTATTGATGCCCGATTGTTTGGGGGATGCAAGGCACATGTTATGCCATCATTCTGGACTGATTTTCTTTCTGAAAATACTCAATTTTGAAAATTAAATCACTACTTTACCATAGTGGGCTGAAGCCTATTACCTCATGTTTGGTTATGCCTATTGGTTTCAGGTTATGTCTTTGGGATATGCAATGAAGTATTGACCTTCGGGGTACGACATCGAGCTTGTCTTTGTTTTTGCATTTTTATTTGAGATTGAGCTCGGCTTTGGAATGCATTTGATACTCCGTCTTGGATGTACATATGGCATGTATGTTACATATGTCTGACCGGTCTTGACATGCTTAGCTTATGCCACTACTATATGTTAATTACATTGTTTGGAGACAATTGCTAGTAATGCCTTGTCTTGGCTTGCATCTGGCTTCTCGGAACTTACTTGGGATATTTCTTGGCTTGCCAGAGTTGTATTTGGAATACAGTTGATGTCTATGGATGCTATACTTGGAGGCTACAGAGCCTATATGCTCATGATGTCTTATTGATGTTTGGTCTAGGATCTTTCATCACTGGTGCTCTCAAATGCCTTTCTTGAGCCTCTTGGCTTGATCCATGTGGCTTTTGTGCCAGTGGGAGCATTGTTGGATGTTTGACAGACATTGAGCAAGTGGTTTATGCTATTGATCTTTGAGTCTTCTGAGACTGGGATCTTCTTCACTTGGATGTTGCATGGTTGATATGACGTGGTCTGTATACATGTACTTGGGCTGATTTGGGCTTTCTTTGTGTCAAGTCTTCTCAGTGTTGTGTACACTTTGCCCTATTACACAGGAGGTATGCCGGCTTACTGACGGATTCGTTTGACATGCTTGGGTGTTTGCTCAATGTCCGTATGACTATCATATGCTGATTTATGCCCGCTTGATGCTTGTTATGCTTTGACAATCCGTGGTTGACTTGGTGCATTGATTTTGCCTACAGATTGCTCTCATTGTACCTGGCTGTAATTTATTACTGCAAGTAGTTATGTATGGACTGATGTGGAATTTTCATGCTGAATCATCTTGATTTTATGTACTTTTGATGGTACTTGGTGGACAGCATCATAAGCTACTAGTCGTGGTCATTTTGCCTTGGTTTTGGTGGTATTTTGGCTTTTTACAACAGAAAAAAACAAGCAGTTTTGAACTGTTTGCTGCACTATTTTGGACCACATTATGGGTTCTTCTTACACTGACAGTGCTATCTTCAACATCACTAAGCTTGATGGTACAAATTATGCCTATTGGAAGAGCCAAGTTTGGTAGGTATCGATGCAGAAACGCAGATAAAGCCACTAAGGATGCATGGTGAGCAGCCTGAAACTATGACTGATGTGACGAATGGGATGAGCTTGATGAGTTATGCAAGTCCACCCTCATCTTGTCTCTCACTGAACAAGTGCATTACAATGCGGTTGAGAAAGCACATAGTGCTTGGCAACTTTGGGATAAAATTAAGAACCTCTATGACGAGAAAAGTCTAGCAAGTCAAATGTATTGACTGAAGCAACTTATGGAGCTACGCATGAAGGAGAATATGACAATGTTTGCTCATTTGAGCCAGTTCCATGCTATTCTCAAGAACTTGACTTCACAGGGTATTACCTTTAATAATAAGGTTACTCCATTGTTTTTGCTTGGGACTCTAAGTGAGTCATGGGTTGTATTCTGCACTGCCTTATGTGCTCCTGCTACTATTTTGAACTTGCCTGATGTAGAGAGTGCTCTTCTATAGGAAGAGATTAACTGTAAGAACTTGGATGCCTCTCATGTGTCACATGCTTTGATTGTTAGAGGCAAAGATGGTAATGGCAAGAAAGACCGTGGGAATGGCCATGGCAAAGACTCACAGAAGTCTAGATCTAAGTCGCGTAGCAAGTCTTGTGGGAGAAATGCTAATGTGACAAGTCATCATTGCGATAAGAAGGGTCATATACGCCCATAGTGTCATGAGTTGCGCAATGAGAAACACAAAGAGAAGGAGAAAGACAAAGTACAGGAAAAGTCCTCTTATCGCATCATTATGCCTGCAAAATCCAGTGTGAAAATTGAGGAGATAAATGTCATGGAAACTAATGACTCCGATGGGGAGTACATACTTGCAGCTAGTTCTTGTGATGCTACATTGTTGACCGATGTTCACTCTATGTATGTGCAGTGCTGGCTTTTGGATTCTGGTGCTTCATTTCATGTTACACCATACCGTGAGTGGTTCCACTCCTACCGCACTGTCTCTGGTTCAATTCGCTTGGATGATGACAGGTCACTTGCTATTGTTGGCATTGGGGATGTACGGCTATAGTTCTCTACTAGCAGTACTTTTTTGTTATAGGATGTATGCCATGTACATGCGCTTACACGCAGTCTTATATCTGCAAGGCAGCTTGATGATGCTGGTTTCATGTTTCATTTTGGGATTCTACCTAGAAGATCACCCACAGTAGACTTGTGCTTGCTAGAGGTGCCAAAGCTGGCAGCCTCTATCCTCTTGTAGTTGATGGGTCCTCTGTTGACCATGTTTTGTCAGTGGGTTCCATCCCACATGTATCTCTTTGGCATGCGCGTTTGGGCCATATGTCCTTGAAGGGAATGAAAATTCTTTCTTATTTGCAGTACTTACTGCCCCTACGCATGTTTTGATTCATGTGAGCATTGTCCTTATGGCAGACAAACTAGGAATACGCATAAGAAGTCTGGTAGGACACACATGAGTGAGCCCCTGACATTGGTACATTCAGATGTCTGTGGACCCATGCCCTGTTGTCAGTCTATGGGTGGTGCAAAGTATTTTGTGATGTTCATTGACGATTTTTCGCGTAAAGTTTGGGCTTATCCCATTAAGCTTAAGTCCGAAGGAATAGGCTAAAAACAATTTCAACTTTGTTGAATCCAAGTCTTAGAGCTTTCAATTTTTGGCACGCTTCTTGAGGCTGCTATTAAACCCTAATTTTTGCTATAGATTAGGGTTTATAGCAAAGAAATCTAAAATTTCTCAGTCTCTAGTGATCTCAATGCTGCAATCTTTGGAGCAAGGCCGTAGAAAGGTTGGGAGATAAGAGAGAATGCTGAGGAGAGAGAAAATTCAAACTTTCTTCACGAAGAATTGATGAAAATCTGTCATTTACTGTTGCTGCCCTGTCTCCACAGCTTGTAGATGCAAAGAACTGAAGAAAATCAGTCATTTACTGTTGTTGCCTTGTCTCAACGACCTGTAGATGCTGTCACCTGTTGGTTGAGAACTAGACTAGGCATAGGTTGAAATTCCTTAGGACTGACAATGGGGGAGAATATGTGTCACGTGCTTTTGAGCAACTATGTGATGAGAGGGGTATTAAGTGTCAATTGACCGCCCCTATACTCCACCCTAGAATGGTTTGGCTAAGCGGATGAATAGAACCATCCAAGAGCATGTACGCAGTATGCTTAGCCATGTAGGCTTACCACAGAGCTTTTGGGTTGAAGCAATCAGTATAGCTATGCATGTCATAAATAGATCACCTTCTAGTGGTTTAGATTTCCAGGTTGCAGAGGAGGTATGGATTGGGAAACCTCTGTCTTATGCACATCTACATGTCTTTGGATGTGAGGCATTCTGCCATCATGTGCCCAAAGACAAGCGTACTAAGTTGGATCCTAAGAGTGTCAAATGCATTTTCCTTGGCTATGGGGATGCAAGTGAGATGGGTTACCGCCTCTGGGATCCGCAAGCGCAGAAAGTCATCTGCAACCATGATGTAGTCTTCCATGAAGACAAGATGCATAGGTAGCCTGAGAGGGTGGTAGAGATACACAGGGTTATATTCCAGGAGGAGCCACATGCTCCTGCACACCTAGTTGGACAGCTTGCAGCAGCAATTATACACATGGCCATGGTGTTGGACGGCCGCAAAGCCTACTGTGAGACGGTCTACTAGAGATAGACGTCCACCTGATAGATTTGAGCCCTCGATGCATTATGTCTTAGTTATAGATGCAGGCGAGCCTCTCACCTATGATGAGGCTATGCATAGGGGTGACAATCACTCATGGGAGAGGGCTATGCAGTCTAAGATAGACTCCTTGCATAAAATATGACTTGGGATTTGGTTCCATTGTCTCAGGAGGGCAAGATGGCTTTGCCATGCAAATGGGTGTACAAGCTAAAAAGTACCCCTGGAAACCCCAAGCCAGCTTATAAGGTAAGATTTGTTTGCTAAGGGTTTTAAAGAAGAGCATGGAGTTGACTTTGATGAAGTCTTTTCTCCTGTGGTCAAGATGACCACCCTACGCTTGGTTTTGGCCTTAGTCGCATAGCTTGACTTGGACTTGTATTAGATGGATGTCAAGACTGCATTCTTGCATGGCGATTTGCATGATGAGATATACACGGAGCAACCTAACGGCTTTGCAGAACCTGGCAGGGAGCACCTAGTATGCAAATTGAAGAAAAGTCTTTATGGCTTGAAGCAAGCACCTAGGGAGTAGTATCATAAGTTTGATGCCTTTATGCAGTCACAGGGCTACAGCAGGAGTGCTATGGATCCATGTCTTTACATGAAGAAAGCCTGTGATGGCTCCTTGCTTATTTTGGTAGTACTTTATGTGGATAATATGCTACTAGCAGGGAAAATTCATGATGAGCTGGATGCTCTTAAATCTCAGCTGAAGAAGAGCTTTGAGATGAAGGATTTGGGACAGACCTCTCACATTCTTGGTATGTGCATTAAGTGCGACAGGCATCAGGGACACCTCTACCTCTCACAGAGGGAGTACATTCATAAAGTCCTTGAGCATTTCCACATGCAGGACGTAAAGCCTATTGGCTGTCCATTACCTTCTTATGTGAAGGTTTCACAGGCCAATTGTCCAGAAAGATGAGCAGAGGGCCGAGATGGCCAAGATCCCTTATGCATCAGCCGTGAGCAGTTTGATGTATGCCATGATAGCCACTCGTCCAGATATTGCCTTTGCAGTTGGTGTTGTGGCACGCTATACAGCTACACCTGGCAAAAAGCATTGGGATGCTGTAAAGGGTATCATGAGATACTTGAAGGGCACAGCAGATATGTGTATTTGCTATGGCAGCTAGGATACAGGAATTGTAGGCTACACAGACTCTGATTATGCAGGACATGCAGATAGTAGGAAATCCACTTTCGGCTATGTCTTTACCTATGCTGTAGGTGCTATTCTTGGATGTCCAGGGTTCAGAAATGTACGGCTCTCTCTACCACTAAGACCGAGTATGTTGCAGCCACCACTGAGGCTTGCAAGGAGGCCATATGGTTGGGCCGTTTGGTTCATGACCTTGGGATTGATACTATCCCTATGTTGCATTTGGATTCTATGAGTGCTATTCACCTAGCCAAGAATTTGGTCTTCCATGCGAAGACAAAACACATTGAGGTGAGGTATCACTTCATACTGGGGCCATGGAGGACAAGTCTGTTAACCTTGTCAAGATCTCCACTGACAAAAATCCTATAGATCTGCTCACGAAAAGCCTCACTACTGAGCACTTTGCCTTCCTCAAGAGATTGATGGGCATTGGATGAGATGAAATTTTTTTCCTCATCCTATTGTACATGTGTACATTGTACTGTGTTTTCTTTTTTTTCTTTTCACTTCTCACTAGGGAAAATCCGCCTTTAAGTGGGAAGTTGTTGGGGGTAAAGGTGCCTCTGCCTAGCCGCCCGTGTATTACTACACTAACAGTACCCACCACTACACACTGCAGGTGGCGGGCGCCCGTCACCGTCACTTTATTCTTTATTATTTTTGTGACAGTTTAAATCAAGAAAGGCCCGATCACACATTGTGACTATTGGAGTTCCCATTTGTGTCTCTCTCTCTTCTTGCTCTTGCTCTCCACCATAGCTCACTTCCAAGCAAGCTTTGATCCTTCTCACCTTTCAGGAGTTGTGGCACTCTATATGGCCACACTTGGCACAGGTGACATTGGGACACCATGAAGGGTATCATGAGATGCTTGAAAAGCACCATAGATTTGTGCATTTGCTATGGCATCCAATGATACAAGTTTCGTGGGTTATACTAACTCAATTTGTGCAAGACATGCGGACATTAGAAAGTACACCTCTAGTTATGTCTTTATCTATGTTGGAGGTGCTATCTCTTGGATATTTAGGATGTAGAAAGGCATAGGCTTGTCTACTACTCGGACTGCATACATTGTCGCCATTGAGGCTTGTAAAGAGGCCTTATGGTTAGGTCATTTGGTTGTAGATCTTGGCATGTATGTGATTCCTACACTGCATTCGGATTCTATGAGTGCTATTCAGTCAGCCAAGAATCCGTTGGTCTTCCATGTAAAGGCAATCATATTGAGATGCATTAACATTTCATTAGGAGGTGGTAGAGGATGAGTCCATTGAGCTTATCAAGATCTTGATTGATGAGAATTCTAAAGATTTGCTCACTAAAAGTCTCTTAGTGGAACATTTTGCCTTCTTAGGAAGATGATGTGCATAGGATAAGATGTCATCTTTCCGTATCATGTTGTACTCTATGTACATGTTGTACTTGTTCTCTTTTTCTTTCACTCCTCATGCACATTTTCCTTTAAGTGAGAGGTTATTGGGGATAAAGGCACCTATACCTAGCCACCAGCATTTAGTCATTATACATTGTACCTGCACACCTGTACATTGTAGGTGGTGGGCCCATCGCTATCACTTTATTCTTTACTCTTTCAGTTACTATTGAATAAGGGAACACTAGTGCAATGAGGAATCATAGCATCCTATCTTTGTAGTACTAGCTGGAGCCACCCACACCAAGGCTACCAACCCCACCATGAGAGTGAGGTGTAAAAGAGCCATACCCTTTGTGGCCCCCCCACCAAAGCAAGGAGTGCTTGAGGTACCCTTTGTGGCCAACCTGAAGCATGAAGGTTACACCTATTGGATACCAATGTATTTAAGTGTACCAAGGTAGAATGTGATGCTCACAAGACATTGATGCAAAAATTTGATTGAGCTCCTCATCTATATAATGTCAGCTCATTATGCTCCGACAATCAAGTATAATGACCTACATAGACAAAAGAAATGTCAATTGTGTGGGGAAAGTGATGTACAATAAAAATCATGTATATAGACTTACACAAAAGATGAAAATATGTAATAAAGTACCAATGTGAGCAATAAACAATGATTATAAGGATAAGCTCTCATGCACATAGTCCCATCTAGGTCTCCATACCTTCACATAGCCTAATATATAGAGGTCTCCACAAAAAGAGGAGTCCATGTCATTCTCAAAGCATTCCTACAAGCTCATCTTCCCCACATGTTACACCAAATTTCTCAAGCATGTCTTCTTCACTTGTTGCAAGCCCTCCTCATCATCCACTTTTTGCGAGCCTTCCTACTCTACTTATTGCATGCTCTCCTATAGCATGCTAGGCACATTGCTTCCCTCATACACTTGAGCTTTTTGAGGGTGACATAGGGACAACATACCACCAATGAGGTTGTTATGGGTTAGGGTAGAAGATCACATGTGTGGGTTGGTCAAGAAGAACCAATCATCATCAAATGGTTTTCATGAACTTTGAAGCTATTTGTTTAAAAAGACTGTCATTGGCTCTTGTTGTGTTTCAACAAGACAAACATATCTTAGAGATCATTCTAATTCTTCTTAGAATCTAATTCTAGGAATCCAAACATAATACCCCCACTCCTTTTAAGAGAACTTTGAACCACTATATAACAAATATGATCATGGAAAAGCTGCAATAGTCCACTGAAATCACAATTTGCAAGATGCCAATGTATTCCATCTTAATCACATTACAATGTTTGGATTTGTGGCTCATCATTGACTTTCATTCTCAAACTTTGCCATGATGCCACAATATATGATCACGTGTAGTTTGTCAATGTGCTCTACCTAAAAATGTTGCTCATGTGACATGCTACACTGTAAGCCTTATATTGGGGATTAAAGACAAAGTCAGCTACCATTCATTAGCAAAGTCAATAATGGTGAAAGAGCCCACTTAGCTTTGGATTACATCCCCTTGAGAACTCCGACTCCTCCGCTGTGACTATCTCATATTCATGCTCTGCCTTCATCAATACTTCACATAGCCACCTTAGAGCCATGAACCATGGGAGTTTCGCTAGGCCCTCAAGGTATCAAATAGATTGTGGACATGTAGTACATCAAAACATTGACCTCGTTACCTTTCATTCAATTTTGGCAAACTTGCACTTGGTAACCCACTTCTACATGGATGTGCAGTGTTGTATGCTTATATGATTTACTTTTCGTTCCATGCTTCCATCCATTTTATTCTCTATTCCATTTCCAACTACCACATCCCCACTTAGTCAAGATTGTCTTCCTTGAGAGTCCATAGCAATATGTTATCCATGTCCAACTACTACAAGCCACTTAGAAATGTGTATAAGGGCCTTTGATACTAGACAACACTCACAATGCTACCCACAAGAGGACCTCATTGTCGTATAAAGCCCTTCAAGATCTTCATGAACCACTCCGAAATTAACATCCATCGGCTATGCATTGCTCTTACAATCTCATCTCTCTACAACTAGGAGGTGGGTTTTTGAGCATGCTCATGGTAAGTGCTTCTTAAAAGGACAACCATATTAATGCACCTTCCATAGGAAATGAGATTGGGGACCCACCAAACTATTCTCATATAATGGAGCCTAAGATGGAGGTGAATGTCAAGGCATTGATGCCCATAGATGATCCTATTATGACATTTGCTATGAAAATAAGATGATTTTTGTTCACTGAATTTTATATATTTTCATTGTCTATTTGTTGTATGATTCATGACTTGTTACATGAAGCATTGCACGTGACATTAGTCAAATTGTGCTTCTAAATAGATGGCAAGGAACTAATGTGTTTTGTGTTATGGGTTAATTATTTAGGATGAAGCGCAATTTAGTACACAAGAATTAAATATTTCTGGGTGCTTCATTAGCATGGAATTGCTATTTTTTTGTGCTCTTTAATGGAGAGATATTGTATGCAAGTGCGTGCACGTGCACACACACACACACACACACACACACACAATTTATTTAATTGGATGTAACCTTTGTGCAATGCCTGAAGGGCTATATTATTATTTTTTTAAACATTGGAATAATTTTATTGTATAGGAATTAGAAATGAATATCCAAAAGCATGGTATTGAAACAAATACAAAAAAGGATGCCTTTTCAATGTATTTTGAGCACAAATAGACAATGAAAATCCAAAACATTGAATTAATAAAAACCATCCTATTTTCATAGCAAGTATCATAACAAATTCCTATTTGGACCCATTGAAGAAGGAGACTCCACACCCTTGCATGACGGGTATTGGGTGTCTTGTTTAAAGACACTTCATATGCTCTTGAGTTTACAAGAAAGTACAGGTGGAGTGATGGTGCACAGATCGGATGCTATATGCGTGTGTAGCGAGTGTCGGAAGGTCCCCACGGAACAAAAGAACTCTATTTTTGCACAAAAAACAAGAGATAAGACTTGCACGACATGAAGCAAAAGACCAATTGGGTACAATCTCCCCCCATGCCTTGTGTGAGCGCTCCACAAAGCATGTATTTGATATATTATTCATCTCTAAACTCAAAAAATAGCCCAATTTACAATTAGCACGCTTTAGCTTTTGTGTTTGCTTTTGTCCCACTAAAGAATTAAAGCGGTTGGGCACCCAAAGAGTTGGGTTGTGCCCAAATACAATGTCCAATAACAAATATTTAAATCATGCGTCCATGCACATAAAAAATAATAAATAAATATCAGGTGCTTCAATAAATAAGTGCGTAAAAATAAATATTGACGCCACGCCTAAGATGCACGCCCATCAAAAAGTCATAATAACTTGAATACACACTATCGCCCAGTGCTTCCCAACACCACCGCTCCCTGCTCTACACATCAACTGAAGCATTCACAATTGTTAGAAATAATAAAATTAAACCGACAAAAGTGAATACCTAGCAGTCTTCAGCTACAAAATAAATAAATTGGTTAGAAATCAATCCTAACCTTAATTTATTACGAGTGCGCACTCTAAACTCATAAACGTCCATTAATTTAAATATGTATTTTGCCGAATCACCCGCTATGGAATCACCCACTTGCACATTAAATTAACAAGACGCCCGAAAAGGACAGGCGTCCCCATCGACTTTTCGCACGAGGAATCCACCTTGTGTATGAGTCTTGGCAACAAATATAATTTTATGGAATCCACCGCAAAACCTCACGGAATCCATCATGGAATAAGCCTCCTGGCATCATACCCCCGCGGTGGGATAGCAATTGTCCTCAATTGCTATTAGCTCAATGTGGAGTGAGCAGTGAGGGGTAAGCAATTAGGTCTCGAGCGTGCATCCATTGGGCCTCTTCAAAAGGATGATTTTTAAACTTAACCAAATATCTAGAATATCTACGGCCAGTTCTAGTGGTCATAAATTTAGTATCTAGAATAGTTTCAGGTTCAAGGATTTCATTTTCTTCTTTTAGCAAATGAGGGTTTTCATAGACAGGATGTACAGGTAATTGGCCTCTAAAAGGTTGTAATAAACTAATATGAAAAGTGTTGTGGATTTTCCAGTGTTGTGGTAATTCTAGTTTAAATGCATTGTCATTGATTTTGTGAATGATCTTGAAAGGTCCATAAAATCTAGGGGCTAACTTTACAACAGGGTGTTTGTCAACACTTTGTAATCTTCGCTTTTCAATACGTAACTAAACATAATCATCAACTTTGAAATTCATAGCTTTTCTTTTCTTGTTGGCTTGTTTTGTGTATGATTGACGGGCTTTCACAATCATATCTTTAACTTCATCAAAAATAGTAGCATGCATGTTAGCAATATCATGCATGCTTGAACTTTGTTTGATAATGATGTAACAGGTGTAGGCAATCTATATCCATAAATAATTTCAAATGGCACTTTCAGTGTAGCTGTATGTGGTGTGTTATTGTATGCAAACTGAAGTAAATGTAAATGTGTATCCCATGTTTGTGGTTTGGAAATTGTGTATGCACGCAAAAGATCTAAAATGGTAATGTTGGTAACTTATGTTTGTCCATTTATTTTAGGATGAAATGCAGATGAAAAATCAATCTTTGTTCGTAAATTAGAAAACAAAGTAATCCAAAAATTATTGCAGAATCTAGAATCATGGTCAGAAATAATAACTTTTGGCAAACCATGATTAGTGAAAACAATTTTCAAAAACAATTGAGCAGCTTGAGATGCAGTTAACGTTTTCTTGCATGGAATGAAATATGCTTGTTTGCTAAACCTATCAACAATAGTCCAAATCATGTCATGATTATTTTTAGTGTTAGGCAAACAAGTGATAAAATCCATTGAGATTTGTTCCCATGGTTGTTCTGGAATTGGTAAAGGCATTAATAAACCATATTGTTTACCATGGTGTCGTTTAACTCTTTGGCAAATTAAACATTCAGATACAAAGTTACATACATCAGATTCGATATGTGGCCAATAAAAATATTCAATCAGTGTACGCAAAGTAGAAATAATTTCTCAATGGCCTTGGTATGGGGGACAATGAATTTCATGCAAAACAAATGATCGAAATGGAACAGTTACACATAATTTTTTTTCATAGAACATAAATCCATCAGTGTAAGACAATGAATCAATGGGAATCCAGTTATTTGAAACTAATTTATTCCAATCAGCTTGAAAACTAGAGTCTTGGTTGTAGGTATCTTTCATAGGGAGAAGAGAGTCAAAAGATATCATAGAGATATTATGAATAGTCGGTCTTCTACTTAAAGCATTGGCAACAACATTCTCTTTTCCAGGTTGATATTGTATGAGTGGATGAAAACTTTGAATAAAAGCAGCCCATTTAATGTGTCGGTCAGATATTTGTGGTTGACTAAAGAGATGTTTAATGCTTTGTTGGTCAGTTTTGATCATGAATTCAGATCCCATTAAATAGTGTTTCCATTGACGTAAAGCTTGTACTACTGCTAGCAATTCCTTATCATAAGTAGAATACTTAAGTTCAGAGGGTTTAAGTTTGCAGCTAGAGTAGGCTATGGGATGAGAATCTTGCATAAGGACTGCTCCTATTCCAGATCCACTAGCATCAATGCTACTAGGAAAAATGGTCTATTGAAGTTAGGTAATTGCAATACAGGAGCATGAGTTAAAGCAAGTTTCAGTAAATCAAAGGACTTTTGTTGATTGTCGGACCAATGATACACAATGCATTTCTTTAATAATTTTGTCAAAGGTAATGCAAGCAATGAAAAATTTCTCACAAATTTTTTGTAAAAGCTAGCAATACCTAAGAAAGAACATAATTCATGTACATTTTTAGGTATGGGCCAATTCAAAATTGCTTCTATCCTTTTAGGGTCAACTTTAATACCTTCAAATGAAACAATATGTCTTAGGTATTCAATTTGTGTTTGGAAAAATTCACTCTTTTCAGGATTAGCATATAATTGATTCTCTTTCAATAAATTGAAAACCAAAGATAAATGTTCACAATGCTCGTTTCCATTCTTACTAAAAACCAATATGACATCAAAGAAAACAATGACACAATGCTAATGCTTCAAAAATATGTGATTCATCATACGACTGAATGTGGCTGGTGCATTAGTTAAACCAAAAGGCATAACAAGGAATTCATAGTCCAAATTGTGTTCTAAATGCAGTTTTGAAAATATCAGATGTGTCCAATCGTACTTGATGGTATCCAGATTTAAGATTTATATTGCTAAATATTGCAAATCCTTGTAGTTTGTCCATAAGATCGTCTACCCTAGGAATCGGATATCTATTCTTAACAGTGATCTTATTTAGGGCATGGTAATCAATGCACATCCTATATGTATTTTTTTTCTTCTTTACTAATAGGACAGGTGCACCAAATGGAGAATTGCTAGGTCTAATGAGTCCTCGGGTTAACAATTCTTCAACTTGGGCTTGAATTTCTTTATGTTCAATTTGGTTATGTCTATACAGTGCTTTACATGGTGGTTGTGATCCAAGAATTAGATCTATTTTGTGATCTTCGGGACGTATAGGTGGTAAGCCAGGTGGTAAGTCAGCAACAAAACAATCTTGAAATTGTGAAAGAAATTGTGCATGCCTAGGATGCATATGATTTTCTTTAGTTTCAATTTCATTCACCCATATTAAGTAGGATTTGCTACCTTTTCGTAATGCACATTTAGCCTATGTATGACTAAGCATTGGAAACTTATCGAAAGTGTGCATACCATGCAATGTGATTTGTTTCCCATTAGAATGAATCTTCATTGAATGCGTGGAATAATCTATATCGGGATTGTACTGATGACGCCAAGGCATTCCTAAGATAATGTCACTAGATTGTAAAGGCACAACTAAGAAATTTCTATGTTCAACATAGTCACCAATTTTAATTTCCAAGTCATGCACTTATTGTGTTCCATTATATCTAGTGCCTAAGAATGCAGCCTTGATACGATAATGAGTAGAAACAGTATGTAAATTCAATTCTTTAACCAATTTTGCAGAAATAAAGTCGTGTGTGCTCCCATTATCATGTAAAACAGTCTTTTCTTTACCATGCACAAGACATTTCATCGCTAATAAAGAATGGGGATTTGGCATACCTGGTAAAGTATTTGAAGTAGTACTAATATCGTCATCATCCTTCTGTGAAATCTTACATTTCTTCATGTTCTTCATCTTCTATTGCTCCCAAATAGTTGATGTGAACAGTTGGCTTTTTGGATTGACAATTTGCCGCTAGATGTCCAAGTTGATGACATTTGTAACAAACTATGGGTTTGGCTTTAGATACATTATTAGTAATAGCTAGAAGTTTAGGGATGTTGGGATTTGGTTGAAAAGATTGCTTAGGATTTGGATTTGTGTTTGATGGTAAAGCAGGGGGTCGTATCCAAGATTTACAGAATGAAGATGGAAGGAAACGATTTTGATTAAATCTTCGAAAATTTGAATTGAATTGTTTTGAACCAAAGTTACCATTAGTTTGAAATTGTTGTGGTCGCTTCTCTCGTCCACGAATCTTGTCTTCAGTGTCATGGGCCAAGGAAATTGCATATTTGAGAGTTGTTGGCTTGAACATGTTTACCTCGGCATAAAAATGTCCAAGTAAGCTAGACATAAACTTGCGTTTATGGGTTGCCTCAGGTACATCTTCGAGCATTCGTAGTTGCAATAAAGCATTCCAAAAACGTTCGGTATATTGTGAAAAAGGCTCACGATCCCTCTCTTGCAGAAGATCCCATTGTTTGATTGCTTTTTCGTGGAATTGGGATGAAAGGAAATTTTGCAAAAATTTCTTTTGGAAAGTCTCCCAAGTAGTAGGACAATCAATGCTTTTGCGGACAACAGTCCACCATAGGGATGCTCTGTCCACTAGATGATTAGTGACACACTTAATTTTGTCTTTCTCAGCATACTGTTCTTCATGGAAATAATCATCAAATCGACTAATAAAAGCAAGTACAGTCTTTCCATTGCGTGACCCATTGAAAGTACAAAATTTGAAATTTATTTTACTTATCTTTGTTTCTTTCCGAATAGATTCCGTTTCAAGTGTCGCATCGATCGTACGTCGTATAAGATCTTCAGATTGTGATCCATCTTGGTCAGTGGTAGATCATTGCAGATTGGCCAATTGAACTTGCAAAGTTTGGCGTGCTCTTCATTCCTCTTGAAGCTGCATCATAATCAAATCCAATTTTTGCTCCATCGTTGGTTCCGGTAAATCACCTTCAGCCATAAAATCTTCCATGGTTTGATTGGACATCCTGCAAATTTCCAAAAGACCTCACATACTCGAAATCTTGTTAGCAGGATGAGGATAGCTCAAAGTCATGTTTACAAGGCTTATTTCTTTTTTTTAAATGGCTTTTTTGCAGTATTTCTTCTTTGCAGATGCAGAATTTGATATCGCGATGCCTTGAGAATCAAGCACATTGCTTCAAGGTTAGTACATAGAAATCAATATGGTTTCAGTCATGGACAAAATATTCATGTTGCAATCTTAAATATGAGACTTGGTATTGATTATGCCAAAATGCTTCATTCTCCTCAACGTGGATTTGTAGAGAGCCTATAAGAGAGTGTGTGAGGAATTTGTTGTGGGTGCTCTTGAGAAGTTCAGTTTTGGCTCAATTTTTTATCAAATGGTAAGTGGTACTTTTTCAAATGCATTTGAAACTATCTACATCTATGGCTATTCCTTAGAAAGCTTTGTTCTCAAGAAGACCATCATCAAGGCTATCCTTTGGCACCTCTCCTCTTCAGATTGGTCACTCAATCGCTACTATGCAACAATGATTTTGCCATTAGAAAGGGTGTGTTAAGTTGTTGATGCTTGCAAATAGTCACTATATGTGCACTCAAATAATTGTTGGTTGCCAGTTTGTTTGTCTCGAAGATTAGTAAACCTAAATATGAACTACTCTATCTTTCTTGGGATGATAGCCCAGATTGGCTCTCCTAATTATGCATCAATATAATTTATGAGGTCAAGTTTATACACTACCTTGGTTTCCCACCAAGTTTGGAATATTAATGAAGCATTGTTTCAACTAGTTCATTGAGAAAGAAGCAAACAAAATAAGAAACTTACCTATAGCCTACCTAGCAAGTTGGTGTTTCCAAAGTCAATATTTTCTCATGGAACGGTGTTTGTTGTCATGATTTTCCCCTTTATCTCCTCACATTGGATTGACTTAGAAGCAATTTTCAAAAATTTCTTCTAGTCCTTTGGTGAAGCTAGGGGATGGCTTGCTATTTGTTTGTATCAATGTTATTTCTTGTTTTTTTTGGAGGAAGTAGCCTAGAATCATTGAGGGAGAAGGTAGTAAGATTAGCCTTCCAATGAATAAACTAAAAGGGCAATGTGGGCAATCATCTTAGGTGACTATATTGCTTTCTCCAAACTATTTGGTAGACAATGGCCTCATTGAAAATGGTTCAATATTATTTTTAGTGGTGCCAATAAGATCAAAATTAAGCATTTATAGACTGACCAATAGTTGGTGAATGCTTGAAGAAGATTATTCCATATCTTACTTGGTAAGGGGTTGATACATGTAAAAGTGACTCCTCATTGTTCCAACACACCTTATGTTAATAGTTTCATTCTAACTATTGTAAGTTCGAATATGTGTTACCATCATCATTGCAAAGGGATTGCATGTTGGATGGATATTTGGGATGAAGATCAAGCCACATTCCTATCTATTGAGCAGATTGTGACATAGTTTGGTTTGAGCTTTGAATAAGCTAAGTGGATGCAACTAGTCCCTTAGAAGCTCTTATGCAACTAGCCTACTTCTTAGATTGTTGATGAAACTAAAATGCTTAAGCAGTGGGTCAATGCTAAATGCAAGTCATTAGAAATAATTACGAAAAGAGTTGACTATAGAAATTCGAACATGCATTGGCTCGTTGTGAAGACAGCATGGATGTGGTGTAAGGAGGATCCTAGAGCCATTATGAGAACATAGAAAAAGAGATCGAGGAAAGCCTAAAAGGTTGCCTCCTTCTAACAAACTCAATGCCGTGTTGTTGAGGATTGTGGCTAACAAGCTAGCCACAAAGAGATAAGATATGGAAGTTTTGAAAAGTATCCCCACTATGTATTCATTGGAAGTTGGGTGAGGAGATATTAAACGCCCATTTTGGGATTGCAACGAGGGGTAAGTTTTATGGAAAAATGTCAAGAAGGGTGTTGAAAGGATTAATATGTATCACATGGTAAATTGGAAACGTATGATTTTAGGAGACATGGATCTAAACAAATGTTTAAATAAAATGAGAGATTTAATCATGCAAGTATCTAGTCATTTCAAAATGATATAGTTTCTAGGTGTGTGTGCAATGCTAAGGGAGTCTTAGCTAATTATAGCCCTAGTATTGTTGCTGAAGCTCATGTGCTTTTCAAGAAGATAGCTAAAGAAGATAGGGCCTTTTGAACTATTTGTAAGCCATTGAAATCATAGTTTTAAACTTCTTAATAAGAGGTAGGTAATTTCCTAGTTTGGGCAATGTAGATATTCATCTTAATGTAATAAATAGTCATGCATTACAAAAAATTATATCTTTTGTGCAAGATTATCACCAAACTTAGAGTGTATTTTGCTTTTTGAGGATTATCACCACCTTATTGGACATGTATGTTGCAAGATGCACATTTTTATTTCACAACATTCACATACATAACCTTTGCATTAAAGTTTTGGTGGTCATGCAAACACGCATGCGGACGCATGCAATGGTTGAGTGAGCCATGGCCACCAGAATTCTCCTCTGATTTTGTGGTGGGGTGGTGGCCACAATCAAAAATGTGTTGTGAGTTGTGAGATAAAATGTGGGGCTGATATCTGAAGGAAGCCAATGAGAGGGGGCTACGGGGGTCCACGTAGGACACTTATCTCTCCCTTGGTGGCTTTGTAGGCTATCAGGCAATCTCAAAGTTTCTTTCTCACCTCTTTCCTATTTGTCCTCCCTTGGTGGCACTGTAGACTGTCAACCAATCTCCAAGTTTCTTTCTCTCCGCATATTCAATCGTCTTTCAGACGCTTGCGCAGGTTCATTCTTCCGGCTATGGCGACCATGGCTATGGCTGCCCTCTCCTCCTCCGCCTCGGTGTCCCTTCACGTCGAAGCTTCGTCCACCGCCGCCTCCCCTTCCCCCCGCCTCGGCTCCCTCTCCCTTACCTCCAAACCCTTGGCCTTCTCTTCCTCCCTCTCCGTTCACCGCATCTCCATGGACGCCTCCTCCGCCCCGGCCAAAGAGAAGCCGCGAGGCGGCGCCAAGCAGCTGATGAAGGACACTCTGCTCACCCCTCGCTTCTACACTACCGATTTCGAGGATATGGAGCGCATGTTCAACACGACCATCAATAAGAACTTGAGGCAGGAGGAGTTCGATGCTCTGCTGCAGGAGTTTAAGACGGACTACAACCAGACGCATTTCGTCCGAAACGCCGAGTTTAAGAAGGCCGCTGATCAAATCCAGGGTCCTCTCAGGCAAATCTTTGTGGAGTTCCTTGAGCGTTCCTGCACGGCTGAATTCTCCGGATTCCTCTTGTACAAGGAGCTTGGTCGAAGGCTTAAGGTTTGCCTTGCTACATTTCGTTACACGTTTTATTTGGGCTGCTTGCCAGGACCATTCGTTAGTGACGAAATTGTGGTTTGCTGTTGCAACAGAAAACCAATGCCACTGTTGCCGAGATCTTCACTTTAATGTCTCGAGACGAGGCTCGACATGCCGGGTGTGTACTGTTCTCCCCATTTCCCCCCTCCATTTACTGCATATGTCGGTGGATTGTACGTGCTGTGCAGTCCCTCCCCCCCTTCATTCCCTTTCTCCATACATTTGATTGGAATTGTTTTCTTTTTTGTGAAACACACATTTCTTTGTTATGAGCACAATAGTCTTTAAGCCTAGATCTCGCCAACATCTACTACTGAGGTTCTTGCATTGTTGTTTGTCTTTCCAGTTTTCATGTGATACAAAGTGAATTGCATTCCTCTCTTCATGAAGAGATGATTCTACGTGATTTTGCGCAAATCCTTCACTGTCCAGTATATTTGTTGTATACAAATACTGGATCAATCATATCAGCTGATTTAACTATCTCGCGTACTTTCCAAGGGCATATGTGTGGGACATTGTGCTCACCCTGTTCTGTCGCACGCATTGGCTTTTTCCAGGTTTCTCAACAAAGGACTGTCTGACTTCAACCTTGCTCTTGATCTGGGCTTCCTCACCAAAGCCAGGACTTACACCTTCTTCAAGCCTCAGTTCATCTTTTATGCTACCTACCTATCTGAAAAGATTGGCTACTGGAGGTACATCACCATATACAGGCATCTTAAAGAGCATCCAGAGTACCAGCTGTACCCTATCTTCAAGTATTTCGAGAACTGGTGCCAGGATGAGAACAGGCATGGAGACTTCTTTTCAGCTTTGTTGAAGGCACAGCCACAGTTCTTAAATGACTGGCAAGCAAAATTGTGGTCGAGGTTCTTCTGTCTCTCTGTAAGTACAAGAATAAACGGTGGTTGTGTTATGATACTTTGTTCTACAAGAAGCATTGATTTCATTGTATATTCCCACAGGTATATGTCACTATGTACCTGAATGATTGTCAAAGGACAGCATTTTACGAAGGCATTGGTCTTAACACGAAGGAGTTTGATATGCATGTGATTATTGAGGTACAGATATGCATGTCTTTCATTGAACTATGATAGTCTTCATTATGATATGGATTGCTAGTCTTTCTTATGCAACTGCATTGGCTATGTTTGGCAGACGAACAGGACAACTGCCAGAATATTCCCTGCTGTGCTTGACGTGGAAAATCCAGAGTTCAAAGCCAAGCTTGACCGAATGGTTGAATTAAACTCAAAGCTGAGTGAGATCGGTAACAGTGATGCTCCAGCATTTGTAAAAAATTTGCAGAAGGTTCCTGTTATTGCTGCCCTTGCCTCGGAACTTCTAGCTGCCTACATGATGGAGCCTGTAGATTGTGGTTCTGTGGATATTGCAGAGTTTGATCCTCAGCTCGTATACTGATGTACAATTTTGTTCACTTTAAACATGACAAAGCTGTCCAAGTGTTACTGAGCTAGCAGGGGTAGCTGAGTCGTTGTACCTGCCACTGGTCCTCTAAAATTTTTTGTGCTGCTCTTCGTGTTCTTAAACCACTAACATTCTGCTCTTGGATGTGTATCCATAACTTCTCTGTATTAGCCAGCTGCAGTTTATTTGACGGACTAATACTCTCGTAGTATCTTAGTACTCTCATCCATGATCCGAGGTGCACATACTTCTGCTTTACTGTATAGCTGCAAACTTATCGAGTCTCGAGGCATTATGGTGTTGTGGTGCTATCTTCATTTCTTTGGTGCATATGTTCTTGGTGTCTTATTGTCGGAGTAAGCATTTCTAAACACACTGACTGGATCATTAATATGTCTGAGAGAAGTACCTTACGAGGGTCTCTAAAAGTTAAACAGATTTCCAACAGTTGTGTCCTTGTTTTAGTTTGTCGAATATCTGCATTTACTGTCTAGGAAGGTTATGCTGCAAATACAATGTTCCTTACAAGTTGAGCCTCTAGAGCGTAATTGTATTAAGCGAGAGAAGACAGTCTTGAGGAGGAAGAGCTATGAACATGAGCAAGATCTCGTCAACCCAACACATTTAAAGTGAAGTTCCTCTACAATTCGTAAACTGCATTACTCGATAAATGTAGCACCTTTAAAGGAATGGTTATGCAAAAATACAATGAACATGTTCTGCAGCATACTCAATGAGAATGTGTGAGTACATGGAAATGTGAACAGGACAATGAGGGGCCTCATACCTCCGGGTCTGGACGATGTGGGCAGAGGTGAGTTGTAATTGTTGTGTCGGAATTTGTTGTAATATTGACGGATCGTAATTCACAGCAGCAGCAGTCCATCAGGGATGATGTGGGCAGCGGTGGTGCAAAGGGAAGCTTGTCCTTTGGAGGATGTTGGTGAAGGTGTTAGATCGCTGTCCTCCATTTAGAACGCGGAGCAGATGATGTTGGTGATTGAGATGTTAGTAGGACAGCAAAGGGCGACTAACTATCCTTCAAGTGTAGGCGGCCAGTCGGAATGCTCCAGGAAGGGTTGCTTGGCAGCAGGCAGCAGGCAGCAGGCAGCAGGCAGGCAGGTATGGCGAAGATGCCGTCAATGTGATACAGACGGCAGTAGGTTGGTTGAGGACCTCGAGAGATTTGTTAAACGTATCAAGACGAGTATGGATGCTCACAACATACTTTCACATAAATCACAGGAAAGGGTTGGTTGGGTGGACATTGGTTCTACCGTTAAAAAATGACTTTGATTTTCCGTAATTCCAAATTACTACAGTTCGATGTTATTTTAAGAAAAGTCTAAATTAGGCATAAACGCATGAAAATTTTGAGACTAACACATGCCTTGATTTTTGGTTAACACCACCTCATGTAAAAGGAAGGACCCTTGAATGGAGAGTTTTTACTCCAAAAGACCTCACTTAGGAGAAGTCAAGGCATTGAACCAAGGATGTCTTGAGAAAGTGATGGATATATTGTTCAGTAGCACAATCTATGAGGTTGTATGCCCGAGTAATTGTCAATAATTATGAGAACAATGAGAATGCTATAATATCCCCCACAATATGCAAATGAAAAATGATGGAAATGCATGATGGTATAGGTACAATGATAAGAAGTGCCTTCATGGGGGATTGATGCACTTGCTCTAGCACCATTATCTATAGATGAGTATCAATATGCAAATGAAAAACGGAGTTACACAGTGGTATAGGTACAATGATTAGAAGTATCTAATTAAAAAAAGTGAAGTGTGTTGCATGTGAAAATGTGTTACATGAAAGAGAGTGTATGATGTCTTTGAGAAGGTGTTCCTACATGATCTAAAATGGCAAGCCTTAAGTCCACTTGAGCACATGTAAATTTGAGATTAATGAATTCCTTAGTTTAAGGTGTTTAATTGGTTGTAGCAACATAATAGAGTTTCTCTTCCTATTTTCTTCTCTACATCTTTCTTCTATTGTCATTTCATACATTATCAATTATGATAAGTCATAATGAGAATACTAGATAATCTTAAAATGAGCAAAATGTATCACACTCCCCACTATTCCCACTCACCTATATGATAGACATGATCATCATATATACTTGAGGCTAGTCATGGCATTAGTATACCATATGCAAAATATTGCATGGCTAGATGCCTAGTGATAACATTTTTTAAAGATAGTATGAAATTGATTATGCATGGGTTGGCATTAGATAGAATGAAGTTGATCATATGTGGGTTGAGTTTGTGGTGTGAGTTCATTCAATCCCTTCAACATGCTTCCCCTCTAGCATTGTTGAATTGGCAATACATTTTCAAAAGAGACTAAATATTGAAACGAATACATACAAAATGTTCCCACTCTATCACGAAAATGAAAACAGGTAGACTTGCTTCCACTCTTTGACGCATGAAAGTGAATTTAGGATGTCAATGTTAGGTGCACTAAACAAAGTTTTCCAAATAACTTGTACTCAATTGGATATTTGCTCAATGTAGACTTTTTACATTAGTTTGCATTCTGGAAGATTTCAGAAGCCGAAGACTAAGTTTTCCCATTCCATGTATATGACACCAATACATACCAAATTTGATTATACTTCTATAATAAGGTTAATAATATATGCATAAATTAAAAAGTATAATGCATAAGACAAGGAGAGAGAGAGAGAGAGAGAGAGAGAGAGAGAGAGAGAGAGAGAGAGAGAGAGAGATTGCACTTGTAATGCAATTAAGTTGAATATTGGCCAAAAACTATACTCACATCAATCATAGGTGCAACTACACACCATACATAAGAGAGAGAAGGTGAGAGTAAGAATGTGTGCATACTAGGTTGTGGTGGTGTCAATCCATTGTTCCAATATGGCTTGCATGTTAATCAAGGTTGGGTTAGCCCACAAATGTTATAGAGCACTTGTGTGGAAAAATTTGGCATTTGCTTTTAGTTTTGATAAGTCCTCCAATGCATTAAATTAGGATATAGATTAATGCATTGGGAAAATAACAACTACAAATATATGAGAGAGCAACAATTTCTATTATATAGCACGTGATACAACTAGTGGCTATTAATGAGCTTTGAATTTCATCTTGACTCGTGTTGAATGGAGGATTATGAGTGCCATACGTTTTACATTACTACTCTAGAAGTGAGTTAACACATGGAGTTCACATCACATATAGTCAAGTGAGGACTCATGCCATGTGGAATAATGAGGAATACATTATGGGGCAATGGAGTTTACACATGAAAAACTTCATAAATCATTATGTGCAAATGCTTTATTTACTTTGTTAGCCTTAGACCATTTAGAAAATCCTTGATCTTCCTTTATGCCATCATGTGCCATAAGCCAAAACCTAAAGTACATGAAACAAGTGCACACTAGCACGTCATAAAGCATTGCCCTTCCCTTTCCAAAAAGCTCCCAACACTACTTTAATTTGAAAAAGCAAGGGCCAATTTTTTCTCTTTCAAGATTTTACTTTGAAAAAAAAAGAGAAAATGAGGTAAACAAGTGCTCTTAAACTAAACTAAATGAGATCTTACCTTAGTAAAACTAATGCTAACTTTCGAATGACAATTCACCATGCCACTATACCATTATAAATGCATATGCCCTAATGGGCAATGGTAACAAGGAATCCTACACTGCAAGTGAAATGGCCCCGCATCTATTTTAGGAGTTGTCTGGCGACCCAATAGTGGAATTGACTATTTGGTCAGACACCCTTAGTCTCGTCCATGAGATTAGCTTATATTAGAGCCCACCACATAACTATGTTACGTGTCATCTTGACTATTGTATTAGGAATACGTCACATTTATTTGCCCTTAAGAGAAGTGTTGTCCTTTATAACAAAAACAACCTTGCATGATTCAAGTTAGTCAAGCCTACCTATGTGCCCTACCAAGATTAGTATAACACGAGTGGTGTGCTTCTGTTTGAATGCAATAACACACTAGCGGCATACATGTAATGATGCTACTAATATACTAGATCATTTGTTTGCCTATTCCATACCATCCAATTATACCACAATCTCATGATATTGCTTGTATGTCCTAGTTGAAATGGCTCGCTATTTAGTCTACCATAAAATACGGAAAAAGTACATTTATTTGACCATATAGGACAATATCCGTTAGAAAAAAAGAACTTAAAAATGGACCCTAAAAACTAATATAGTTTAAGAGGTGGGCCTTTTGGATTGTCCCCAATAAGAAGGTAAGATATTGACATCCATAGAGGATAAATACTTTTCTCTCTAAATATTGGGAAGAGGTGAATAATTTTTAAAAGGGAGAATGAGTAGTGCACAAATTTTGAGGATCTCTATCCTTGAACTTCCCCTCCTTTTTGGGTGTTTTTGAATTTTATTTTTGTCCCTCTCCCACGAAATCAATTTGACCCAAAAAATGAGCAAGACTCCTTTCCCTCTCTACTCCATTCTAGTGAATTGTCATTAAAGCTCTATGGAGAGATAATTAGGATTTTGACCTCTCCACTTACCTTTGCAATTTCTTCTTCATACAACTCTAGATTTTGGGCAGTGTTGAAACTCTTGATGTTGTCTTCTTGCAAAGACTATTTTGGGCAAGAGGCATCGTTGATCTTGTGTGTATGTGTGTGTGTGTGTGTGGTATCTCTTTTCAATTATTTTTTAAACAGAGCTTGATGAAAGAACTAAAAAATGGACACTGAAAAATAATACAGTTAAAGAGGTGGGCCTTTTGGATTGTCCCCAATAGGAAGGTAGGATATTGACATCCATAGAGGATAAATATTTTTCTCTCCAAATATTGGGGTTTTTAATGTGAAGAGAAGGTTGGGAGGAATTTTTAAAAGGGAGAATGAATAGTGCACAAATTTTGAGGATCTCTATCCTTGAACTTCCCCTCCTTTTTGGGTGTTTTTAAATTTTATTTTTTTCCTCTCCCACTAAATCAAATTGACCCAAAAATTGAGCAATAGACTCCTTTCCCTCTCTAGTCCATTCTAGTGAATTGTCATTAAAGCTCTATGGAGAGATAATTAGGATTTTGATCTCTCCACTTACCTTTGCAATTTCTTCTTCATAAAACTCTAGATTTTGGGCAGTGTTGAAACTCTTGATGTTGTCTTCTTGCAAATACTATTTTGGGCAAGAGGCATAGTTGATCCTCTGTGTGTGTGTGTGTGTGTGTGCGTGTGTGCGTGTCCTTTATTGTGGTATCTCTTTTCAATTATTTTTAAAACAAATCTTGATGTTAGTTCTAGCTTGTGTTGCTGTCTTCTTGCAAATATTACTTTGGGTAAGATTGCATACATATATGTCTCTATTTGTATGTGCATACCTATGTATATGCGTGTGTTTTTTCAATTAGTCTTACTTTTTAGTAGAGCTTCATGTCAATTCTCACTCTATTAACTTCATAGAGATCAATTTGGGCAAGGTTGCATAGATACTCATTTCTATGTGTGTGTGTGTGTGTGTGTGTTTTTTTTTTCTCTTTTTTGCTATTTTTGTAGTAGGGTTTTGATGTCAGTTCTAACTTTAAAATCGATTATTGTTGGAGCAATCAATGCAAGTTAGAGTAGAGATCCTACTTTTTGTTTTGCAAATTAGCTAATAGGTAAATTTACCCTCTTATGTGTTGCCAAAATTAATGTGACTGATTAGTTATATTTTATAAGAGCGATTGATGTTTCCATATATCTATCATTTTCAATAGTTTTTGATTATCATAACTTTACAATCTAGTGTTCTTGCAGTAAATCAACACAAGGTGGAGCAACAATTCCATCTTGTCTTCTACAAATTAGCTTATGGATAAATTTGCCCTATTTTTCTATTGTTGTAATCGTGCGCAGATCGGAAGCTGTACGCTCGCGTAGTGAATGCCGGAAGGTCCCCAAGAACAATAGAACTCTATTTTTTGCACAAATTACAAGGTAAAAAGCATGAATGACAAGAGCAAGAGACCAATTGGGTGCAACCTCCCCCCATGCCTTGTGTGAGCGCTCCACAAAGCATGTATTTTATGTATTATTCAACTTCAAGCTCAAATAATAGCCCAAATTACAAAATAGCAAGCTTTTAGCTTTTGAGTTTGCTTTAACACAAAATAGGAATAAAGCTAATGGGCGGTGCCCAAAGAGTTTGGCATGCCCAATACAATGTCCAAGTAGAAATAACATAATCGTGCGCCCATACGCATACAAAATAATAATAAATATCCAACGCCTCAATAAATAGGTGTGACAAAATATAGGCGTCATGCCTAAGGTATGCACCCATCAAAATATAATCAATAAATCGAATACTCGCTATCCTCCAATGCTTTCCTCCGCCACTGCTACTATCTCTACACATCAACTGAAGCATTCACAATCGTTAGTAAAATAATACAATTAAACCGACAAAAGTGAATACCTAGCAGTCTTCAGCTACATAAATAAATCAACTGGCTATAGATGTCCAAGAGGGTGGCATTTATAGCATACTATAGGCTTGGCTTTGGTTACATTGTTTGCAATGGCAGGAAGTCTAGGTACATTAGGATTTGGCTGTGGAATAGGCTTGGGGTTTTTATTAACATTGGATGGTAAAGCAGGTGGTTTTGCCCAATTCTTACGGAAAGATGATGAAGAGAAACGACCTTGATTAAATCTTCTAAAGTTTGAGTTTCATTGTTTAGATCCATAATTACCATTGGCTTGGAATTGCTGTGGATGTCTGTCTCTACCTCGTAGCTTGTCTTCAGTGTCGTGAGCTAATGAAATTGCGTCTTCAAGAGTAGCAGGCTTGAACATGTTAACTTCAGCATAGTAATGCCCAAGGAGTCCAGACATATACTTGCACTTGTGTGTCGTTTCAGGTACGTCTTCAAGCATGCGTAATTGGAGTAGTGCATTCCAAAAACGCTCTGTGTACTGAGGAATAGGCTCACGATCCCGTTGCTGAAGAAGATCCCATTGTTTTATAGCTTTCTCATGAAATTGTGGAGGAAAGAAATTCTGCATAAACTTCTTCTTGAAATTCTCCCAAGTAGTGGGACAATCTATACTCTTGCGTACTACAGTCCACCATAGAGATGCTCTATCCACTAAATGATTAGTGACACACTTGATTTTATCTTTTTCTGCATAGGTTTCCTCATGAAAGTAGTCGTCAAACTGACTAATGAATACAAGAACAGTTTTTCCCTCTCGAGTGCCATTGAAAGTACGGAATTTGAAATTTCTTTTACTTATCTTTGATTCCTTACGGATAGTTTGAGCTTCGAGAGTCGCGTCGATGGTACGTCGAATAAGATCTTCAGATTGAGATTCCTCTTTGTCGGTAGACGATCTTTGTAAATTTGCCAATTGAACTTGCAATGCTTGCCTAGCTCGTCGTTCATCCAATTGCATCATGATTAAGTCCAGCTTTTGCTCCATCGTAGGTTCAGGTAGGTCACCTTCAGCCATTAAATCATCCATATGTGGTTTCGTCATCCTGCAAAACTCAAAAGGCCTTTCACTCTCAAAATCAAGTTAGTGGGATGAGCGTAGCTCAAGTTCGGGAATACAAGGCTTATGTATTTTTGGGTGTGGCTTTCACAATCTTCGAAAAATCTGCGTTTTATCCTTCTTCGTATGCTGAAAATGCTTCAGCAAACCTGCGTATGGGTAGAGTACCTTCCAATGAACAACTTTGCAGTTCGGAGTTTCTGCGCAGGAACAACCCTTCTATGAGTTTTGAACAGAAGTCAGTTTTGACTCCAGTTGACTTGTCTGACTTGCAGAGTACCATACTAATGTGACTTGCAGAGTTTGTAGACTTGCAGAACTTAGTTGCTTTGTGAAACTTGCAGAACTTCGACTTGATAGACTTGCTGAATCTGATTGGTTGTGTGTGACCTGACTGATTAATGCTTAAGTAACTTGTTGCTTAAGTGATTAAGCTTGGGAGCTTAATCTACTGACAACGGCGAAAATCTTGGGGAGGGGGGGGGCGTTTTTCCACGCGGCGAATTTTTCGTGACGTCTTCTGAGACCTCACGAAAATTTTGAGAAGCTTAAAGCTTCTTAAAGCTTAAGCTAAGCTTCTTAAGCTTTAGTTTTTAAAAGCTTGAAGATATGGAGTTTTTTTGACTTATCTCTGTTCTTGACGACTTGATGAAGAAGATGTACGAGTAGTCCTCCGCCTCTGCAGACCGATCCCTCACAGTTTGATGATGGAAACAGGGGTTCTTGATAGCCAGGAATCTGCCTGTATCGACCGTTCGCGACGAGATTGACTGTAGATCCCGATCGTTCCAGGAGCTCCGCCTTCGCACAAGATGGGTAGCGATTGGAAGCTCTTGATCTTAGCTTCGCTCTGATACCACTGGTGCGTAGATCGGATGCTGTACGCTCGCGTAGTGAATGCCGGAAGGTCCCCAAGAACAATAGAACTCTACTTTTGCCACAAATTACAAGGTAAAAAGCATGAACGACAAGAGCAACAGACCAATTGGGTGCAATCTCCCCCCATGCCTTGTGTGAGCGCTCCACAAAGCATGTATTTTATGTATTATTCATCTTCAAGCTCAAATAATAGCCCAAATTACAAAATAGCAAGCTTTTAGCTTTTGAGTTTGCTTTAACACAAAATAGGAATAAAGCTAATGGGCGGTGCCCAAAGAGTCTGGCATGCCCAATACAATGTCCAAGTAGAAATAACATAATCGTGCGCCCATGCGCATACAAAATAATAATAAATATCCAACGCCTCAATAAATAGGCGTGACAAAATATAGGCGTCATGCCTAAGGTATGCGCCCATCAAAATATAATCAATAAATCGAATACTCGCTATCCTCCAATGCTTTCCTCCGCCACTGCTGCTATCTCTACACATCAACTCAAGCATTCACAATCATTAGTAAAATAATACAATTAAACCGACAAAAGTGAATACCTAGTAGTCTTCAGCTACATAAATAAATCAACTGGCTATAGATGTCCAAGCTGGTGGCATTTATAGCATACTATAGGCTTGGCTTTGGTTACATTGTTTGCAATGGCAGGAAGTCTAGGTACATTAGGATTTGGCTGTGGAATAGGCTTGGGGTTTTTATTAACATTGGATGGTAAAGCAGGTGGTTTTTCCCAATTCTTACGGAAAGATGATGAAGAGAAACGACCTTGATTAAATCTTCTAAAGTTTGAGTTTCATTGTTTAGATCCATAATTACCATTGGCTTGGAATTGCTGTGGATGTCTGTCTCTACCTCGTAGCTTGTCTTCAGTGTCGTGAGCTAATGAAATTGCGTCTTCAAGAGTAGCAGGCTTGAACATGTTAACTTCAGCATAGTAATGCCCAAGGAGTCCAGACATATACTTGCACTTGTGTGTCGTTTCAGGTACGTCTTCAAGCATGCGTAACTGGAGTAGTGCATTCCAAAAACGCTCTGTGTACTGAGGAATAGGCTCACGATCCCGTTGCTGAAGAAGATCCCATTGTTTTATAGCTTTCTCATGAAATTGTGGAGGAAAGAAATTCTGCATAAACTTCTTCTTGAAATTCTCCCAAGTAGTGGGACAATCTATACTCTTGCGTACTACAGTCCACCATAGAGATGCTCTATCCACTAAATGATTAGTGACACACTTGATTTTATCTTTTTCTGCATAGGTTTCCTCATGAAAGTAGTCGTCAAACTGACTAATGAATGCAAGAACAGTTTTTCCCTCTCGAGTGCCATTGAAAGTACGGAATTTGAAATTTCTTTTACTTATCTTTGATTCCTTGCGGATAGTTTGAGCTTCGAGAGTCGCGTCGATGGTACGTCGAATAAGATCTTCAGATTGAGATTCCTCTTTGTCCGTAGACGATCTTTGTAAATTTGCCAATTGAACTTGCAATGCTTGCCTAGCTCGTCGTTCTTCATCCAATTGCATCATGATTAAGTCCAGCTTTTGCTCCATCGTAGGTTCAGGTAGGTCACCTTCAGCCATTAAATCATCCATATGTGGTTTCGTCATCCTGCAAAACTCAAAAGGCCTTTCACTCTCAAAATCAAGTTAGTGGGATGAGCGTAGCTCAAGTTCGGGAATACAAGGCTTATGTATTTTTGGGTGTGGCTTTCACAATCTTCGAAAAATCTGCGTTTTATCCTTCTTCGTATGCTGAAAATGCTTCAGCAAACCTGCGTATGGGTAGAGTACCTTCCAATGAACAACTTTGCAGTTCGGAGTTTCTGCGCAGGAACAACCCTTCTATGAGTTTTGAACAGAAGTCAGTTTTGACTCCAGTTGACTTGTCTGACTTGCAGAGTACCATACTAATGTGACTTGCAGAGTTTGTAGACTTGCAGAACTTAGTTGCTTTGTGAAACTTGCAGAACTTCGACTTGATAGACTTGCTGAATCTGATTGGTTGTGTGTGACCTGACTGATTAATGCTTAAGTAACTTGTTGCTTAAGTGATTAAGCTTGGGAGCTTAATCTACTGACAACGGCGAAAATCTTGGGGAGGGGGGGGGCGTTTTTCCACGCGGCGAATTTTTCGTGACGTCTTCTGAGACCTCACGAAAATTTTGAGAAGCTTAAAGCTTCTTAAAGCTTAAGCTAAGCTTCTTAAGCTTTAGTTTTTAAAAGCTTGAAGATATGGAGTTTTTTTGACTTATCTCTGTTCTTGACGACTTGATGAAGAAGATGTACGAGTAGTCCTCCGCCTCTGCAGACCGATCCCTCACAGTTTGATGATGGAAACAGGGGTTCTTGATCGCCAGGAATCTGCCTGTATCGACCGTTCGCGACGAGATTGACTGTAGAGCCCGATCGTTCCAGGAGCTCCGCCTTCGCACAAGATGGGTAGCGATTGGAAGCTCTTGATCTTAGCTTCGCTCTGATACCACTGGTGCGTAGATCGGATGCTGTACGCTCGCGTAGTGAATGCCGGAAGGTCCCCAAGAACAATAGAACTCTACTTTTGCCACAAATTACAAGGTAAAAAGCATGAACGACAAGAGCAACAGACCAATTGGGTGCAATCTCCCCCCATGCCTTGTGTGAGCGCTCCACAAAGCATGTATTTTATGTATTATTCATCTTCAAGCTCAAATAATAGCCCAAATTACAAAATAGCAAGCTTTTAGCTTTTGAGTTTGCTTTAACACAAAATAGGAATAAAGCTAATGGGCGGTGCCCAAAGAGTCTGGCATGCCCAATACAATGTCCAAGTAGAAATAACATAATCGTGCGCCCATGCGCATACAAAATAATAATAAATATCCAACGCCTCAATAAATAGGCGTGACAAAATATAGGCGTCATGCCTAAGGTATGCGCCCATCAAAATATAATCAATAAATCGAATACTCGCTATCCTCCAATGCTTTCCTCCGCCACTGCTGCTATCTCTACACATCAACTCAAGCATTCACAATCGTTAGTAAAATAATACAATTAAACCGACAAAAGTGAATACCTAGTAGTCTTCAGCTACATAAATAAATCAACTGGCTATAGATGTCCAAGATGGTGGCATTTATAGCATACTATAGGCTTGGCTTTGGTTACATTGTTTGCAATGGCAGGAAGTCTAGGTACATTAGGATTTGGCTGTGGAATAGGCTTGGGGTTTTTATTAACATTGGATGGTAAAGCAGGTGGTTTTGCCCAATTCTTACGGAAAGATGATGAAGAGAAACGACCTTGATTAAATCTTCTAAAGTTTGAGTTTCATTGTTTAGATCCATAATTACCATTGGCTTGGAATTGCTGTGGATGTCTGTCTCTACCTCGTAGCTTGTCTTCAGTGTCGTGAGCTAATGAAATTGCGTCTTCAAGAGTAGCAGGCTTGAACATGTTAACTTCAGCATAGTAATGCCCAAGGAGTCCAGACATATACTTGCACTTGTGTGTCGTTTCAGGTACGTCTTCAAGCATGCGTAATTGGAGTAGTGCATTCCAAAAACGCTCTGTGTACTGAGGAATAGGCTCACGATCCCGTTGCTGAAGAAGATCCCATTGTTTTATAGCTTTCTCATGAAATTGTGGAGGAAAGAAATTCTGCATAAACTTCTTCTTGAAATTCTCCCAAGTAGTGGGACAATCTATACTCTTGCGTACTACAGTCCACCATAGAGATGCTCTATCCACTAAATGATTAGTGACACACTTGATTTTATCTTTTTCTGCATAGGTTTCCTCATGAAAGTAGTCGTCAAACTGACTAATGAATGCAAGAACAGTTTTTCCCTCTCGAGTGCCATTGAAAGTACGGAATTTGAAATTTCTTTTACTTATCTTTGATTCCTTGCGGATAGTTTGAGCTTCGAGAGTCGCGTCGATGGTACGTCGAATAAGATCTTCAGATTGAGATTCCTCTTTGTCCGTAGACGATCTTTGTAAATTTGCCAATTGAACTTGCAATGCTTGCCTAGCTCGTCGTTCTTCATCCAATTGCATCATGATTAAGTCCAGCTTTTGCTCCATCGTAGGTTCAGGTAGGTCACCTTCAGCCATTAAATCATCCATATGTGGTTTCGTCATCCTGCAAAACTCAAAAGGCCTTTCACTCTCAAAATCAAGTTAGTGGGATGAGCGTAGCTCAAGTTCGGGAATACAAGGCTTATGTATTTTTGGGTGTGGCTTTCACAATCTTCGAAAAATCTGCGTTTTATCCTTCTTCGTATGCTGAAAATGCTTCAGCAAACCTGCGTATGGGTAGAGTACCTTCCAATGAACAACTTTGCAGTTCGGAGTTTCTGCGCAGGAACAACCCTTCTATGAGTTTTGAACAGAAGTCAGTTTTGACTCCAGTTGACTTGTCTGACTTGCAGAGTACCATACTAATGTGACTTGCAGAGTTTGTAGACTTGCAGAACTTAGTTGCTTTGTGAAACTTGCAGAACTTCGACTTGATAGACTTGCTGAATCTGATTGGTTGTGTGTGACCTGACTGATTAATGCTTAAGTAACTTGTTGCTTAAGTGATTAAGCTTGGGAGCTTAATCTACTGACAACGGCGAAAATCTTGGGGAGGGGGGGGGCGTTTTTCCACGCGGCGAATTTTTCGTGACGTCTTCTGAGACCTCACGAAAATTTTGAGAAGCTTAAAGCTTCTTAAAGCTTAAGCTAAGCTTCTTAAGCTTTAGTTTTTAAAAGCTTGAAGATATGGAGTTTTTTTGACTTATCTCTGTTCTTGACGACTTGATGAAGAAGATGTACGAGTAGTCCTCCGCCTCTGCAGACCGATCCCTCACAGTTTGATGATGGAAACAGGGGTTCTTGATCGCCAGGAATCTGCCTGTATCGACCGTTCGCGACGAGATTGACTGTAGATCCCGATCGTTCCAGAAGCTCCGCCTTCGCACAAGATGGGTAGCGATTGGAAGCTCTTGATCTTAGCTTCGCTCTGATACCACTGGTGCGCAGATCGGATGCTGTACGCTCGCGTAGTGAATGCCGGAAGGTCCCCAAGAACAATAGAACTCTACTTTTGCCACAAATTACAAGGTAAAAAGCATGAACGACAAGAGCAACAGACCAATTGGGTGCAATCTCCCCCCATGCCTTGTGTGAGCGCTCCACAAAGCATGTATTTTATGTATTATTCATCTTCAAGCTCAAATAATAGCCCAAATTACAAAATAGCAAGCTTTTAGCTTTTGAGTTTGCTTTAACACAAAATAGGAATAAAGCTAATGGGCGGTGCCCAAAGAGTCTGGCATGCCCAATACAATGTCCAAGTAGAAATAACATAATCGTGCGCCCATGCGCATACAAAATAATAATAAATATCCAACGCCTCAATAAATAGGCGTGACAAAATATAGGCGTCATGCCTAAGGTATGCGCCCATCAAAATATAATCAATAAATCGAATACTCGCTATCCTCCAATGCTTTCCTCCGCCACTGCTGCTATCTCTACACATCAACTCAAGCATTCACAATCGTTAGTAAAATAATACAATTAAACCGACAAAAGTGAATACCTAGCAGTCTTCAGCTACATAAATAAATCAACTGGCTATAGATGTCCAAGCTGGTGGCATTTATAGCATACTATAGGCTTGGCTTTGGTTACATTGTTTGCAATGGCAGGAAGTCTAGGTACATTAGGATTTGGCTGTGGAATAGGCTTGGGGTTTTTATTAACATTGGATGGTAAAGCAGGTGGTTTTTCCCAATTCTTACGGAAAGATGATGAAGAGAAACGACCTTGATTAAATCTTCTAAAGTTTGAGTTTCATTGTTTAGATCCATAATTACCATTGGCTTGGAATTGCTGTGGATGTCTGTCTCTACCTCGTAGCTTGTCTTCAGTGTCGTGAGCTAATGAAATTGCGTCTTCAAGAGTAGCAGGCTTGAACATGTTAACTTCAGCATAGTAATGCCCAAGGAGTCCAGACATATACTTGCACTTGTGTGTCGTTTCAGGTACGTCTTCAAGCATGCGTAACTGGAGTAGTGCATTCCAAAAACGCTCTGTGTACTGAGGAATAGGCTCACGATCCCGTTGCTGAAGAAGATCCCATTGTTTTATAGCTTTCTCATGAAATTGTGGAGGAAAGAAATTCTGCATAAACTTCTTCTTGAAATTCTCCCAAGTAGTGGGACAATCTATACTCTTGCGTACTACAGTCCACCATAGAGATGCTCTATCCACTAAATGATTAGTGACACACTTGATTTTATCTTTTTCTGCATAGGTTTCCTCATGAAAGTAGTCGTCAAACTGACTAATGAATGCAAGAACAGTTTTTCCCTCTCGAGTGCCATTGAAAGTACGGAATTTGAAATTTCTTTTACTTATCTTTGATTCCTTGCGGATAGTTTGAGCTTCGAGAGTCGCGTCGATGGTACGTCGAATAAGATCTTCAGATTGAGATTCCTCTTTGTCAGTAGACGATCTTTGTAAATTTGCCAATTGAACTTGCAATGCTTGCCTAGCTCGTCGTTCTTCATCCAATTGCATCATGATTAAGTCCAGCTTTTGCTCCATCGTAGGTTCAGGTAGGTCACCTTCAGCCATTAAATCATCCATATGTGGTTTCGTCATCCTGCAAAACTCAAAAGGCCTTTCACTCTCAAAATCAAGTTAGTGGGATGAGCGTAGCTCAAGTTCGGGAATACAAGGCTTATGTATTTTTGGGTGTGGCTTTCACAATCTTCGAAAAATCTGCGTTTTATCCTTCTTCGTATGCTGAAAATGCTTCAGCAAACCTGCGTATGGGTAGAGTACCTTCCAATGAACAACTTTGCAGTTCGGAGTTTCTGCGCAGGAACAACCCTTCTATGAGTTTTGAACAGAAGTCAGTTTTGACTCCAGTTGACTTGTCTGACTTGCAGAGTACCATACTAATGTGACTTGCAGAGTTTGTAGACTTGCAGAACTTAGTTGCTTTGTGAAACTTGCAGAACTTCGACTTGATAGACTTGCTGAATCTGATTGGTTGTGTGTGACCTGACTGATTAATGCTTAAGTAACTTGTTGCTTAAGTGATTAAGCTTGGGAGCTTAATCTACTGACAACGGCGAAAATCTTGGGGAGGGGGGGGGGCGTTTTTCCACGCGGCGAATTTTTCGTGACGTCTTCTGAGACCTCACGAAAATTTTGAGAAGCTTAAAGCTTCTTAAAGCTTAAGCTAAGCTTCTTAAGCTTTAGTTTTTAAAAGCTTGAAGATATGGAGTTTTTTTGACTTATCTCTGTTCTTGACGACTTGATGAAGAAGATGTACGAGTAGTCCTCCGCCTCTGCAGACCGATCCCTCACAGTTTGATGATGGAAACAGGGGTTCTTGATCGCCAGGAATCTGCCTGTATCGACCGTTCGCGACGAGATTGACTGTAGAGCCCGATCGTTCCAGGAGCTCCGCCTTCGCACAAGATGGGTAGCGATTGGAAGCTCTTGATCTTAGCTTCGCTCTGATACCATTGGTGCGCAGATCGGATGCTGTACGCTCGCGTAGTGAATGCCGGAAGGTCCCCAAGAACAATAGAACTCTACTTTTGCCACAAATTACAAGGTAAAAAGCATGAACGACAAGAGCAACAGACCAATTGGGTGCAATCTCCCCCCATGCCTTGTGTGAGCGCTCCACAAAGCATGTATTTTATGTATTATTCATCTTCAAGCTCAAATAATAGCCCAAATTACAAAATAGCAAGCTTTTAGCTTTTGAGTTTGCTTTAACACAAAATAGGAATAAAGCTAATGGGCGGTGCCCAAAGAGTCTGGCATGCCCAATACAATGTCCAAGTAGAAATAACATAATCGTGCGCCCATGCGCATACAAAATAATAATAAATATCCAACGCCTCAATAAATAGGCGTGACAAAATATAGGCGTCATGCCTAAGGTATGCGCCCATCAAAATATAATCAATAAATCGAATACTCGCTATCCTCCAATGCTTTCCTCCGCCACTGCTGCTATCTCTACACATCAACTGAAGCATTCACAATCGTTAGTAAAATAATACAATTAAACCGACAAAAGTGAATATCTAGCAGTCTTCAACTACATAAATAAATCAACTGGTTAGAAATAAATCCTAACCTTAATTTTTTACGAGTGCGCACTCTAAACTCATAAACGTTTATTAATTTAATATGCATTTTGCGGAATCACCCACTATGGAATCACCCATGTACACACTAAATTAATGAAACGCCCGAAAAGGACAGGCGTCCCCATCAACTTCTCGCACAAAGAATCCACTTTGTGTATGAGCCCCGGTCATCAAAGTTTACGGAATCCACCGTAAAACCTCACGGAATCCACCGTGAAATATGCCTCCTGGCATCATGGAATTCATGCGATTGAGTAGTCATTTTTGGTTTTTATTAAAATGCTATGTTTTGTTAATATCTAGGTGCAAGACAAGGTTTAAGTGAAGCACTAACTCTCAATTCACTTTGTTGTGGTGAGTTCTTCTCTTATGCTAGAAGGACTGGGTGTTCTAGAGGTTAAGGTTTAAGTGAAGCACTAACTCTCAATTCACTTTGTTGTGGTGAGTTCTTCTCTTATGTTAGAAGGACTGGGTGTTCTAGAGGTTAAGGTTTAGAAATTCTTTGAACTAGCAATCTCTTGTGCTTATTCAAATCTATATGCCATTTGGTTGCCATTTATGTAACTCTTATGTCATGTTAACCCTATATTATACAATATAGTGAGTCATAGGACATGTTAGCTTGTTGATCAAAAGTGTCCATTTAGATTTGCATGAGATTGGCTATGTCCTCCATTCATATTTGCATGCGATTGGCTATGTCCTTGTAACTATTACTATGTATTACACATATATTCATGCCATGTATTGAGTCAAAACAAACTCTATTTAATATAATGAAATCTCTTTTTATAAAAATATCGTTCTAAGTATTTATACACTATTCACTCCATTCTATTTCATGAATAATCAATGTGATGATTTCAATTTAGTCTATGTTTATGCCAATGAATATATGGATACCTGTTTCAATTTCGGTGTTTGGGTCCAAAAGGCTAATATCTCTTGATGCCATGGTTGATTTTTATGGCATAATTGTGATTACTAAGAGTATTAAAATCTTTATAATTTAGGGTTTAACTTATAAGTATTTACATGCATTGGCTAGGCTATAATCCTAGAGAGAAAAATGAATATTCTCTCAATAGAAGTACATAATAGGAAAGATGAGGAACAAAATTGGATCATTGATGCATATTGAAAAAGGTAGAGTTCGAATGGAAGCACGCAAGCAAAAACAAGAGCAATGCAAGAGCTATAACAAATGGAGTAATAGAACAAGAGAGAGAGACACTGTATATGAAAATTCCAACAGTCACAATGTGCGATCAACCTTCCCTTATTCAATAGTTACTGAAAGAATAAAGAATAAAGTGATAGTTGTTGAGATATCGAGCTCCACTCGTGATACGCCAGGGTGACCGTTGTGCATTTATGTCACCGACTTGTCAGTTGTAGATGCGGTTGGTACACCGCCCATGAATAATAGCTAGATGTCAGCTATCCTTATCTACTCTAGTTCGTGGCTCAGTTAGTATGCCACCTTAGTTAGTTGAGTTTGGTTTGAGACCCATATTTAGGGTTCTTCTATCTTTTGGCTTACACAACTAAGAAGAGGAAAACTGTTTTCAGCCTCCACCTTTGTGTGTCTTCCCCCATTGTGCAAGCAAGAAAGCTTCAAGCGAGACTCCTTCCTTCTCTCCCACAATCTTGACATGGTATCAGAGCCTTGTTCGTGGTAAGGAGCTCAAGAAAGCAAGCCAAGCTCGCGGTGGTCTGGTAAGAGGAGCAGTGTTGCTTTCATTTTCTGTTTTGGGAGTAGATCTTTGCAGGTAGCACAGCCGGAAATTGCAGGAGTGCATTGTCTCAGGTTGAGACGCCCTTTGCGGTGAAGCAAAACTGGACCTTGTTTTTTTGATTTGAGGCCATTTCGGGGCCTGTTTTAGAAGCGGAAGTTTTCTGCACGCACTCAGGAAAAGGCCCAGTTTTATGCTGTGCAGCCACTGTTCTACAGGTCGGTGAAAAGTTTCTGTAGAAATTGCATCGTATGCTTGTGCGCAGAGACATTGGGAGTTACAGAATCATCCCTGTTGCCTGTTGATGCAAAATCGTCACTAGGAAGTGACTGTGTGGTCAAATACCACTTTCGCCAGTTTTGCAGATTTGCCCTTGTGAGGGTGAAGCTGTGTTTTTTGCAGTGACAGAATTTTTTGCAGTATTCTGTAATGGCGTCTGATTCTCTTTCACAGATTGTCACTGAAAAGCTTGACAAGAACAACTTCCAGGCATGGAAGTTTAGAATGACGAATTTCCTTATGGGAAAAGGATATTGGGAATTTGTTGCAGGAAATGAAGAAGAACCAGTTCTTCCTGATGTTCCCAATCAACAGCAAATGCAGGCATTCAAAGCATGGCATGAGAGAGCCAGGAAAGTTATGTACTGGCTGTCTATCAGTATTTCAGACTCTATGATTGTGCATATTCAGGATGCAAGTACGCCAAAGGAGGCATGGGATACTTTGTCAAAAATGTATAGCACAAATACGCAAGCCAGGAAAATGCAGCTCAAGCAAGAGTTGCATAATGTGCCAAGAGAAAATATGAGCATCAATGACTACCACATGAAGGTGAAGAAGATTGCAGATGCACTTGCTTCCATTGGGTCACCAGTGGAAGATGATGATTTAGTTTCTGTGACCTTGAATGGTCTAGGAAAGGATTATGCACAGTTTCGGACATCCATTTCAGTTCGTGAAAGATTTCCTGATTTTGAGGAGTTGATTGCTCTTCTAATTTCTGAGGAACAGAGAAATGGTGGTGCATCTTCTTCAGGAGGAACTTCAAAAGAAGCTGTCTTCTACTCAAATGCTGGAAGAGGTAGAGGCAGAGGTAGAGGAGGCCGATTTGGAGGCCGTGGTAGAAATCAGAATATGCAGCAAACTCAAGAAAATCAGTCCTATGGAGGAGGACGTGGTAACTCTAGAGGCAGGGGGAGCCAAAGAGGTCGTGGTGGATGGCAAAGAGGCCAAAATGCAAATAGCAATGTTGAATGCTATTACTGTGGTAAAATGGGTCATATGGCTAAAGACTGCTATAAAAAGCAGAATGACATCATGAATGGAAAACTGCAACAAGGAAATTATGCATCCTCTAGTAGACAGGGTGATGACAGAAATGAGCATCTGTTTATGGTGCAGCACATGAACAATTCTGTGACAAGTGCAGAAGAAAGCAACGATGTATGGTATGTTGACTCAGGTGCATCAAACCACATGACAGGTCATGCAGAATGGATGGAGGATACAAGGAAAATGGAAAAACCAGGATTTGTGGAGACTGGTGATGATACTGCACATCCTATTGTGCAGATTGGAAAAATTCCCTTGTCTATGCAAGATGGGAAAAAGAAATACCTGTCCGATGTATTTCATGTCCCGAATATCACCAAGAATCTGGTTTCTGTTGGTCAAATGGTTGAGCAGGGCTTGCAGGTCAGATTTAATCCTCATGGATGCTTTGTTGAGGATATGAAAAATAAAGGTCGCTTGATAGCAAAAGGAAAGAAGAAGGGCAGAATGTTTACATTGGATGCAGACATGCCTGAATTGAGTGCAGCAATGTTTGCACATGGGACCGGTGTAGTTGCAGATATTGATATCTGGCATAAACGCATTGGTCATGTTAATGTACAGCGACTTAAATCAATGCAGGCCCAAAACATTGTTGCAGGATTGCCAAAATTCAAGGTTGCAGAAATGCATAAGGTATGTGAAGCCTGTCAGTTTGGAAAACAGGCAAGGAAACCATTTCCTAAACATGTTCAAGAGAGTGAGAAGCCATTGGAATTAATCCACTCTGATGTGTGGACTACTAAAGCTGCATCTCTTGGAGGCTGTCATTATTTTGTCACTTTTATTGATGACTATAGCAGAAAACTTTGGGTGTATTTTATGAAGAAGAAAAGTGAAGTGTTTGGGCATTTCAAAACTCTTAAAGCTATGGTTGAAAAAGAAACAGGTCTGCAAATAAAATGCCTAAGGTCAGATGGAGGGGGAGAGTACCTCTCAAATGAGTTTGCAAGGTTCTTGCAGGAGCATGGCATAAAGCAGCAATATTCATGCAGTTATACCCCACAGCAAAATGGAATTGCAGAAAGAAAAAACAGACATATTGGAGAGGTGTCTCGTGCCATGCTCAATGAAAAAGACCTGCCAGTTTTTTATTGGGCTGAAGCAGTTGCTACAACAGTCTATATAATGAACAGGACTCCCACTGCAGCAATACATGGAATGACTCCAGAGGAGAGGTATACTGGTAGGAAACCAGATATTTCTCATTTGAAAATTTTTGGTTGCATTGCCTATGTACATGTGCCAGATGAGTTGAGATCCAAGTTGGATCCAAAAGCTGAGAAGTGCATCTTTATTGGTTACTCTCTACAGCAAAAAGGGTATAGATGCTATAACCCTTCTACTCGTAAGTTTACAGTGAGCAGAGATGTTGTTTTTGATGAGATGAGTAGCTGGTATAAACCAGTAAATGTGATTGATGATGTAGATGCACAAAATGGTAATGCTGCACAAAATTCACAGCAACAGTCACAAAATATTAGTGGACCTGGAGCGTCCTCTAGTAGTGGTTCACATTCTACGCCATGGACAGGCAGATTGAGATCAGGAGAATCTTCTCAAAGTAATGCAGATAGTGGTATGCAGGTATCACGAAAAGGAAAAGAGAAGGCTGATCAGTCCATGTTTGATGTGAATGCAGGTCACTCTTATGTGGATGGTGAATCGAGTGGCTCAGAACAAAGCATTGATGATGAGTTGGGTATTCCTTCTATTGTTACACCTGGAGTAAGGAAGACCAGGGATGTTTTGAGAGCACCTGGGAGTGAACCCACTTTGCGCAGGTCTACCAGATTTAGGTATCCTGTGGATAGGCTGAAATATGATGGATTTACAGCCATTCACTATGCATATATGGTCAAGGTGATACAGGAACCAGAACCCACTTCTTTTGAGCAAGCCATGGGAAAAGAAAAATGGGAGAAAGCCATGGATGAAGAAATGGATGCCTTGGAAGCAAACGCTACATGGGAATTGGTACCTTTGCCTAAAGGTAAGAATGCAATTGGCTGTAAGTGGGTTTATAAGGTGAAGCACAATGCTGATGGTTCTGTGAACAGATACAAGGCAAGATTAGTAGTCAAGGGGTATGCACAAACATATGGCATTGACTATGAAGAAACATTCAGTCCGGTTGCAAGGATGGCAACCGTAAGAGCAGTCATTGCTATGGCTGCATCAAAGAGATGGTCTTTACATCAGATGGATGTAAAGAATGCCTTCTTGCATGGTGATTTGCAAGAAGAGGTCTATATGGAGCAGCCACCAGGTTATGTGCATGCTGTTCATCCTGAGTTTGTTTGCAGGTTGAAGAAAGCTTTGTATGGCTTGAAGCAAGCACCTAGAGCATGGTCTGACAAGATAGGACAGTATATTGTCACTATTGGCTTTCAGATTTCCAAGGCAGATTTCTCACTTTATGTGAGAAAAACAGAGAAAGGTATTATGCTACTTGTCATTTATGTTGATGATTTGATTATGACAGGTGACAGTGATGAAGATATCCTTCATGTGAAAATGCTATTGAAGCAGAAGTTTGAGATGAAGGATTTGGGAGAGCTGCGTTATTTCTTGGGCATTGAGGTGATTAGATGGATTTGGGAGAGCTGCGTTATTTCTTGGGCATTGAGGTGATTAGATCACCAAGTGGGATACAGCTCTTGCAGAGGCAGTATGGATTGGACATGCTGTCCAAATATGGGATGACAGGCTATAAGCCTATTTTAGTTTCTTTGGAGCAGAATGTGAAGCTGAGCACAGATGCAGGTGAGCTTCTAGAAGACCCTACTGTGTACAGACGCATAGTAGGAAGTTTGATTTATATGACTATTACCAGGCCAGATTTGAGCTATGCTGTTGGATTGGTAAGTCAGTTTATGCAGGCTCCAAGGAAACCACATTTGGATGCGGCTAGACGCATACTCAGGTATGTGAAGTCCACATTGCAGTATGGACTATTTTATGAGACTGGGGTTCAGATACAGTTGCATGGATACACTGATGCTGATTGGGCTGGTAGTATTTCTGATAGACGATCTACCAGTGGATATGTGTTCTCTTTTGGGAGTGCTGCAGTCACTTGGAGCAGCAAGAAACAGCCTACAGTTGCCTTGTCGAGCACAGAGGCTGAGTACAGGGGTGCAGCAATGGCTGCATGTGAGGTAGCTTGGTTGCATAAGCTACTTTATGATATGCATCAGTCTACAGATGGGCCAGTTGTCATTTATTGTGACAACGTGAGTAGTATACACTTGGCAAATAACCCAGTCTATCATGCTAGAACAAAGCACATTGAGGTGCATTATCACTATGTGCGAGAGAGGGTTTTACTAGGTCTTATTGATCTAGTTTATGTCAGTACAGAGGATCAGGTAGCTGACATATTCACGAAGGCATTGGGCGCAGAGAAGCTGCGCAAGTTCAGAGACCTGCTTGGTGTGCAGGAATTGGGATTGAGCTCGAGGGGGAGTGTTGAGATATCGAGCTCCACTCGTGATACGCCAGGGTGACCGTTGTGCATTTATGTCACCGACTTGTCAGTTGTAGATGCGGTTGGTACACCGCCCATGAATAATAGCTAGATGACAGCTATCCTTATCTACTCTAGTTCGTGGCTCAGTTAGTATGCCACCTTAGTTAGTTGAGTTTGGTTTGAGACCCATATTTAGGGTTCTTCTATCTCTTTGTACTTGAGTTCTTTTGGCTTACACAACTAAGAAGAGGAAAACTGTTTTCAGCCTCCACCTTTGTGTGTCTTCCCCCATTGTGCAAGCAAGAAAGCTTCAAGCGAGACTCCTTCCTTCTCTCCCACAATCTTGACAATAGTGATGGGCACTCGCCACTTGTGATGTACCAGTGTGCGGTCATAATGTGTAAATCAAATATAGAGCAATGTAGGCACATGCACCTTTAGCCCCAAAAATCTCCCACTTAAAGACGAATGTGTCTCTAGTGAGGAGAGAATAAGAAAAAGTGACAAAGTACAAATGTACATAAATTATAATAGGATGAGGAATAGACCTCATCTCATCCTATGCCCACCATCTTCCTAAGAAAGGCAAAGTGTTCCTCCACTAACATACTTTCAGTGAGAGCAGATTTGCAAGATTCTCATCAGTCAAGATATTGACCAGCTCAACAAACTTGTTCTCTACCACCTCCCTAATAAAGTGATACTACACCTCAATGTGCTTTGTCTTCACATGAAAGACCAAATTCTTGGCCAATTGAATAGCACTCATAGAATCCTAATGCAGTGTAGGAGCAACAATAATACCAAGGTTTATTCACTAGATGACCTAACCATAGGGCCTCCTTACAAGTCTGGATGGCTACAACATACTCTATCTCAATAGTAGATAATGCTGTGCATTTCTACATCCTAGACATCAAAGAAATAGCACCTCCAATAAAAGTCAAGACATATTCAGAGGTGGACTTTCTACTATCTACATATCCTACATAGTCAAAGTCAATTTATCCACGAGTGTAATATCCTGACCACCATAGCAAATGCTTATATCTGCAATGCCTTTCAACTACCTTATGATACCCTTCATGACATCCCAATGTCATCGGCCAAGTGTAGCCATATAGAGTGCCACAACTCCCACTACAAATGCTATGTTTGGATGAGTGGCTATCATGGCATACACCAAATTGCCCATTGTGGATGCATAAGGAATCTTCACCATCTTGGCCTTTTACTCAACTATTTGGGGACAATTTTCATTACTAACCTTTACATGGGAAGATAACGGAAAGCTAATAGGCTTAACATTCTACATATGGAAGTGCTCAAGACCTTTTGTATGTAGACCTTCTATGACAAGTAAAAGAGTCCCTTAGAGTGATCATGCATGATGTGCATGCTAAGAATATGTGAAGCATGTCCTATTTCCTTTGTCTTAAAGCTCTTCTTGAGCTAACTTTTCAAGGCATTCATCATGAGCTCTCCCAGCAATCAACATATCATCCACATAAAGTACCAAGATAATAAGATTGCCATCATGAGCCTTCTTCGTGTAGAGACACAAATCCATATCACTACATGTATATCCTTGTGAATGCATGAAAGAATCAAACTTGTGGTACCATTTCCTAGGTGCTTGCTTAACGGCATCAAAGCTCTTTCTCAACTTACACACTAGGTGTTTCTTGCCTTTTTCCTCAAAACCCTTAGATTGCTACATATAAATCTCATCATGTAGGTCTTCATGTAAGAAAGCCATCTTTACATCCATTTGATAAAGGTTCAGATCTAATTCTGCAACCAAATCCAATACTAAGTGTAGGGTAGTCATCTTGGCCACATGAGAGAAGACCTCATTAAATTCAACACCATGCTCCTACTTAAAACCCTTTGCAACCAATTTGGCCTTATATGCCAACTTGGGGTGTCTAGGGGCACTCTTCAACTTGTACGCCCACTTGCATGGCAAAGCATGCTTTCCACTAGGAAAAGGAACCAAATTCCACATTTGATTTTTCAACAATGATTCATACTTTGACTATATGGCCCTCTCCCAAGAGTGACTATCACCTCTACGGATGACCTCATCAAAGGTAAGAGGTCCACCAGCATGTGTCACCATGACATAGTCCATGGAGGGTGCAAACCAATTAGGATAATGCCTATCTCTAGTAGATCATCGCAAAACATCCATCTGCTTCAATCGCATATGCCTATAAGTTTGTAGAACTTGAGGATTAGTATTGGTATGCTCTATTCTTCTGAATGAAGGGCATATTGAAGCTGTATCTCAATGTGTAGCTCATTCTTGCCTATATTCATTTTGCTTATTGATTGTGGTTAAGTTTTAGATATAACCAAGGCATAGATACACACTATGTCTTTTGGAAGCAAGCTATGCCCCAAAATATGGGAGATCTATAGTAATATGGCAAAGGATTTGTATTTGTGCTCCTAGTACTCCTTTAGTATGCATGGCATGGATGTTTTTTGGTATGCACATAGTAAGATATGAAATGAATGACCAATGTATCATATAATGACTAGTGGGATACAAAATCCCATGGACAATCTCATTGGAATGGTGCCATAGTATGCAAACGGGCATGTCTAGTACAACTCTAGTGCTCCTTACATGTTTGGTGCACATGAGATTGGGATAGTCAACTAGATACAATGTTTAAAAACTAGTCAAGCTAGAATTGTAGCAAATGTACCATTTTTACAGCAATCTCAAAATTTTGAGGATCTAAGTGATCCTAAGGGCAAAAGATTTAGAACCTAGAGTTGATTTTGGGGGAAGGTTAGAGCCTAAGTTTCCATGAGATACTTAGTAAAAGTTCATGTTTGTTTCACCTATGGATGCAAATGGATGAAGGAGGGTGACATAATAGATCATCCTTAGTGTTGTACTTTACCTTGATGTATTTCAGTTATATACAACATCTGATTGGCTCATTCAGGTTCAATAGAGCTCAAGAGGTCTAAAGTATTGCTTGATGCTCAAGGGGTTGCTCCTCCCTTCCCTGATGATGGACAATTTGATTATGCATTTAATCTTAGGTGTAATTTATTTGCATCCACATTACTGCATAGTAATGGTATTTTTACCTTGGGAATCACTATTTAGTGTAATAGCCATTGTGGTTTGGTATGCAAATGGGTAAAGTTTTTAGTAGGATGATGAAACTATACATTTGCAAGGCATATATGTGATACACATATGATATGGGATGTGAGAAGGACATTTTCATAAGTTACATGTGATTTGCAAGTGAAGTACATTTTCATGGGTTATTTGAGTTGTATATGATGTAGGTGATGCATGGGCTCATGCATGGGATATGTGTTTAGTTTGAGTCACTGTTTGCCTGCAATAGCTACAAATATTCTTTGACTATGATATCACATGTAGTTCCAGTTGTAAAATTAATGCCTTTTATCATACTTTGATTGAACCTAGATAATATGTGAAGCTTATGCAATCTTGCTAATGTGTGGTTGATGTCATTTTTTCCATATTCTATATGCTCACTCTTCTATAAAAGACCACACCCAACATATAAGTAATATAGAATGTGTCTCAATTTTAGGGTAACTACAGCTAGGTTCATGGACAAAACTAAGTTTAGAATCACATCTTGAATTCATCTTCACCAAACAAATATTGATTTTGGTATAGGATTTCTAGGAAAACATGCTTGATCCTCAAAGCCAATGCTTTTACCATCTTATATGACAAGTCAAAGGTTTCCACAAGTTTCCTTTAGTCCTAAGTAGGGACTTTTGCACATGTTTGATCATCCCCAAGTTCAAACTCAGAGGCTAATATTCTCATCTTCTACATTGCTTCAAAAACCTAAAGAAGTTCCCACCATAAGGATCCAATTACCTTACAAAACTCAATGGGCAATCTATCTACCTCAAGTAATTTTCCCAAATTCATTTGCAATAGGGCATAATGAATATTTTCCTTGATATCATCTCCCCATAGTTTTCTAATCTTGAGGATTTCAATATCTGCAATAGTAGCCAAGTGGACCAATGGAATAACACACCACTAGCCTTTGAAGTAAACTTGTTTTTTTAGTAATCAACCACTATATTAATAGTAATGAATAATAAAGATGTTTACAACATCCATTTGGATAGATCTCAAAACCTGGAAAGCCTTTTGGTAGCAAACTTGTATGTGACTCTTTTTTTCCTTAGTACTTTAAAGATCCCTTTTGCCTCACTATGGCACTTGCTAAAGCTATTGTCTATGTCATCCTTGCGTTCTCTCTCTCTCTCTCTCTCTCCCTCTCTCTCTCTCTCTCTCTCTCTCTCTCTCTCTCTCTCTCTCTCTCTCTCTCTCTCTCTCTCTCTCTCTCTCTCTCTCTCTCTCTCTCTCTCTCTCTCTCTCTCTCTCTCTCTCTCTCTCGTTTTTTATTTTGACCATATATTCATCATAATAACTCCTCTTACTCTAACCCATAAAATCCAAATTTCAAAATTCATGTTGCCCTCGTCTCCTAGTAAGGCTGGCTTCTTGCATCTAACGATGTTGTGAAATTCTTCTTTGTCCATTACGTTCTCAACCTTGTAGTGCTTACACATATGCTTGTTACTACAATTATGCTAGAAACAATGTTAAGGGACTTAACATGGAAAGGTGATAATAAGGCCAAGTATCATTCAATCTCTTAGGAGTCTAACCACATTTGAAACTAGAGAAGGAGTCCTTAGGGTGGTGAAAGCTCAAAGATGAGGTTTAGTGACTCTTATATTTCCAAATCATGAGGGGTGACAACAATCAACTATGCATTGACACATTGTGCAATTCTCGATTTTCTTTTTTTAATGGACTGCTGGGAGGTCAATCACCTCAATTGGAATGGTAAGATGTGCTTATCTATAAATAAAATCCACTAAGGATTCAATGTAACCAAGTAGGGACGACACGATCCAACTATAGTGACAATGAGACAAAGTGGTTATAACTCATCATGTAGAGTACAAAAATACTTGGTTATTGTGAAAATGCTCACTCCCATCAACCTGCTCAAATGTCAAAACTCTAATACTTAAAGTCATTATGGGCATGTCCAATTGAAAGAAGGATTTTAGTAAGTCAACTATCCAACATTATTTATTTTAACAAATAAGAAAACTAAATATGGAAGATCCTAACTAAAAACCTAAAAAAAGAGAAAAATTGATGAATGGAGAGTTGGATCTTCAAGAAGGTTGTATATGACTCTCTACAAGTGCACTATGATTAAGTCCCCTAAAAAGGAAATGTTGAACAAAGGATGGAATATCTCACCTATGTGCTCACTATGTAAGAGGGAGAGAGAAAACATTTCCCATCTTTTCCATGTGTGTCAAGGAATGAAGTGCATTTACAGAATGTCGATGTGCTTGGTGGCCAAAGTAGTGCCATAATCTCACCATGGTCAAGTAGAGTAAGAAATGCACGAGAGAGAGAGAGAGAGAGAGAGAGAGAGAGAGAGAGAGAGAGAGAGAGAGAGAGAGAGAGAGAGAGAGAGAGAGAGAGAGAGAGAGAGAGAGAGAGAGAGAGAGAGAGAGATGTGTGAGAAAATATCTTACTTAGTTACAAGTATAACTAGGGTGCACATGCTAATGTGCAAGGAGATGCTTGCTTAGATGCCATTCTCTCAACACCCCTCCTCAATGCCATATGTGCCATTGAATTTACAATAATTATTTGATGGAATCAAAAGCTTTAAAAATTGTTAACTTCTTTATCCTTGGTAGAATGGGGAAGTTTACATTGATAACATGCTATCTCTTTACACTTGTTTCACCATATTGTTACGATTCTTTTTTCCAATAATATTGATGACATGTCCTTTTTATGATAAACTAAACATCTTAATGCTTTGGTTAAGAGATCTTACTCAATTGGTGTCAATTTAGATGCTTATTGGAATATCCTTCTTTCTGCTTTCTAATTGACTTTAGCGAATTGGCTATTGCATCCTCCTCATCAATTGGGGCTTGTAATGTTGCTGATTGGGCCATTAGCCCCTTCACATGAATTTAATTTTTTGAGTGATTTGTGTTGCTTGTACTTCACGGTGAAGAACTCTACCTTTAGAGAAAACATGGGATTTTAACCCTTTGGTCCATAATGTTTCTCTAGCTCATCACACTTAGCTTTGTTGTTGAGGAGCTAATCCACATGATAAATAAGACCTCATCAAAATCTAACATGGATTGAGCTCCTTCATCATCTTCAACATCCTCATCATTGGAATTGTTAATGAGTGTAGTGCCTTTTATGAAATTCCAAGAACATTTCTCCATCATCTTGTTCTTGATTACAATTTGCCATGGGTGAAATCCTTCATCATCATTGAACTTTCAAATTTGAGGTTTAAGTTCATCCTTCACCATAGATAAGGAAGATGTTACCAATTACACAAGGAAATGGAAATATCTAATCCTCTTACAAGGATGGAACTAGTGGAAGTAACAATGTAGCAAAAGAGATGGGCTCAAGATGAGGACTAAAGGAATAATTAATTGTGATTTAAACTTGAAACCTCCTCTTACAAGGCTCAACTAGGATGAGCTACATGCTTATAAACATACACATGCTCATACAATGAAGTGGAAGATTGAAGAAATGGAGCTAATGGATATTGGTTTGGTAAGAGCAATCACACAAATATGTCTTCCCAAAGATGCCAATGAGGAGCACTTACGAAGTGCTGAAAATTTTTGATAAATTCACAAATCTTGGTGGATGGTGTAAAAGCACACTTTTCATGCTTAGAAGCACCATTCTTTGAGCTTATGGTGCTAGAAGAGGATGACCATATAGACACAAAATGATGAAGCTTACAATGTGTTTAATTGTTTCAATTGATCTCAAATGCGGCTCCAAAGACCCCACATCTAATTTTAGGTGTTAAGAATATGAGTTGTATAGCATGAAATTGAACTTAGAAGTTCATGGCTATGGTTTTGAGAAAAGTGGATGGTGTGACAAAGTATAAATTTTGGAAATCCTATGAGCTAAAAATAGCTTAATGAGGCAACTCTGGATGGCCTAAAATAATTTGTGCCCTCTCCAAGGAGTAATGATGGTAGAAGCAATTTCCACCTATTTTGGGATCTTCTATAATGTCACCTTAAATTCGATTCAATGTCACCCTTTGTCATAGTGAGTAGCTACACAATGACCCAAGGAATAGCCCTACTTGATGGCAAGAGTGGTTCACTAGTACTTGCACCACTCGAAAAATAGAATTTGACTATTGTACTTTGATCACAAGCAAGTAAACTACTAAGTATTGCAAGTCCCTATTTAAAATTAGTGTTTGGAAAAATCCTTGGAGCTTTGTAAGGGGGCAATCACATCCCACACTCTAGTGTATGGAAATTTATCCTTCTTCTAGAAATGGGGTTTGGTGCCCCATGCAAAATGAGTAGATAATAATAGGAATAACTTGGGCAATCATTGTACCACAACATCTATTGTTGGCTTGATGATATAGCTAACCATTTTTACAACAATGGTGTGATGATACAACTAACCATTTGTACACTAATGGTTTCTTGGAGACAGTATAACTTCATAGTACTTATTTTGTAATTGCATGGTTTGGGCTTGTCATCACTCTTTGCATTACCAAATGTGCATCTTAATGCACTACTTAATATGCATGATAGTACTCATTGCAATACCCTGACACATTCATGGGTATTAAAAATGCATTACTTAATTTGTATGATAGTACTCTTGATATGATAGTACTTATTGCAATACCCTAACACATTCATGAGTATTATGTACTCATCTTGTTCTACACTAGCATAAAAGTACCATCTTTGACTTATTCTAATAGAATGGTACTCTAAATGCCTTGCTAAGAGATGCATCTTAGTATCTTTTGCACAATAGTGCTCATTATAGTGACAAAAGGACATAATCTAAGCCTTACTTACCCTTTCCAAACTAAACACACATTAATTTGATATCAAAATACTAGATTTAGTAGCTTGACTATTGTGAGTAGTTTCAATAATACATATATTGGAATGGGAATTCTAGGTACTCAAGATAATACTCTTTGCATTAGAGTATTCATTGCAATAGAAAAATAACATGTTCTGGGCCTCATTTTCCCCATCCAAGCTATATGCACTATAAGTTGCTATCACATTACATAAAACTAAGTTGTGACTTGTTATATTGATGCTAAAGACTAGCACACATATACCATGTATGACAAGTTAGTGATGATATGTACATGATGGGTTGGTAAACATGATACAATTGCCATACTTACGAGAGTATCTTTTGCATAAACAAATGTTTGAAGAGTATCAACTTTCTAGCTATCATAGTTGAAAAACAGTTTGCAATCTATCTTAGGTTCTTTCATGGGGGACTCTAGCTACTTTCATTGATTCACTAAAGCTATTTAAATGAATTATTATGATATTCATTCATGATCATTCAAAGGTGTTTTGGTGGCGCCTAGTCCTTCCAAAATAATGACCATAATGTACTACAATAATGGTCCTTGCCTATAAGTAATGGATATTGATTTTGTTATCTAAGATTTAAAAACTCTTGCAAAGCTATAAAGGTTAGCAAGAGTTGCTATATACTAGACAATAGATGCTACTACTAACATTGAAGTAGAGTGTTGATTATTGTAAATCTACTTGTATGAATAGTGAAGTTGACTATTGTAAATAGCTTGAACCTGCTTGTATGAATAGTAAAGTAAACCATTTTGACATGTTGCTATGCTCATTGTAGTAAAAAAAAAGGGCATGCTTTATTCCTTGCCCTCTCCAAAATAAATGCACCTTAATCTGGTATCAAAACACTAGAATTAATACCATGAATAGTTGTAATTCCCTTACATAAGAGTACTCATTAAAGGAGAAAAAGGGAATGGTTGGGGTCTCATTTTTCCTCTATAGGATATATACACCATAAGTTGGTATCACATTAGATAAAAATTGAATATTAGATATAAGTTTTATGACTTTTCATATTCATGGTAAACACTAGCACATAGACACCATCTCTAATAAGTTGGTGATGATATGTATGTGATGGGTTGGTAAACACAATAAATTGGCATACTTAGTAGGGTATATTTCGCATCATGTACAAAATTTTTGGAGACAAGGAGCTTGCTAACTATAATAGGAGTTTGTAGTTTATTTTAGATTCTTGCATGGGGGACTCCAGCTACTTTCACTAATTCACCCAAGTTGTCTAAATAGTCAATGTATGCTACAAAAATTCATGATGATTCAAATGCATGATGGTGGTGCCTAATCCTTCAAAAAATAATGGCTTTGTAACAAACGTTCATGATTATTTAGATGCCTACTAGAGGTTCCTAATCATTCCAAAATATGGCCATAATATCCTACAAGGATGGTCCTTGCCTATAGGTAATGAATAGAAATTTTTATTATCTAGTATTAATAGACTCATGCAAAGAATGTTAGCAAAAGTTTTATATACTAGGAAATTCCTATGCAAAATTATTGCAATCACCTTTATCGAGAATTCAGCTCACCCCCATAGTATTTAATTTTAGGGAGAACCAAGGTCACTCCCATGCAAATTGTATCAACCTCTCAACTAAAAAAGAGCTGTCCCAATGTTAAACATATAACAAATACTTGCCTTGTAATAGTTCTATGCAAAAGTGCTAATCCAAGAGTCAAAGGGGCAATAGGATGAAAAAAAAAACTAAGAATATCCATGTATATAAGTGGAATGAATGAAAAGCTCAATAGGGTCCCCAACTAGAAAAGAGAAACTCTACAAGAATGCCTGTGTATATAAGTGGAAAGAATGAATGAAAAGCTCAGAGTGTATGCCAACTTTTGAATGAGCTCACCTCTCTACTTGCTGCTTGTGGTTCTTGCTATTGAGAGAGAGAGAGAGAGAGAGAGAGAGAGAGAGAGAGAGAGAGAGAGAGAGAGAGAGAGAGAGAGAGAGAGAGAGAGAGAGAGAGAGAGAGAGAGAGAGAGAGAGAGAGAGAGAGAGAGAGAGAGAGAGAGAGAGAGAGAGAGGGAGAGAGGGAGAGAGGGAGAGAGGGAGAGAGGGAGAGGGAGAGAGGGAGAGGGAGAGGGAGAGGGAGAGGGAGAGGGAGAGGGAGAGGGAGAGGGAGAGGGAGAGAGAGAGAGAGAGAGAGAGAGAGAGAGAGAGAGAGAGACCATTACAATGAGAGCATGAGGAATGGGACATGAAGTGTGCAACAAGTTCATTGTTATTTTCCTTCATTTGCATCTTTCTCATGATGCTGACTTGAATCCGGATGTGGGCTAAGCATTTAAATTGAGAGCTTGGTGATGGAAACAACTGCACAAGGATCATGAACCCACCATCTGTCGCATAATGACCCTTGGACCTTCATTAGGGGAAGCAACTTGAGACCACCTAATGCAGGGCCACATTTGTGGCCTTTGGACCCCAAAATATGGATCCCTGATAACTCCTACACCCCGAACTTGATGTAATGTGCTACTACTAACATTGAAGTAGAGTGTTGATTATTGTAAATCTACTTGTATGAATAGTGAAGTTGACTATTGTAAATAGCTTGAACCTGCTTGTATGAATAGTAAAGTAAACCATTTTGACATGTTGCTATGCTCATTGTAGTAAAAAAAAAGGGCATGCTTTATTCCTTGCCCTCTCCAAAATAAATGCACCTTAATCTGGTATCAAAACACTAGAATTAATACCATGAATAGTTGTAATTCCCTTACATAAGAGTACTCATTAAAGGAGAAAAAGGGAATGGTTGGGGTCTCATTTTTCCTCTATAGGATATATACACCATAAGTTGGTATCACATTAGATAAAAATTGAATATTAGATATAAGTTTTATGACTTTTCATATTCATGGTAAACACTAGCACATAGACACCATCTCTAATAAGTTGGTGATGATATGTATGTGATGGGTTGGTAAACACAATAAATTGGCATACTTAGTAGGGTATATTTCGCATCATGTACAAAATTTTTGGAGACAAGGAGCTTGCTAACTATAATAGGAGTTTGTAGTTTATTTTAGATTCTTGCATGGGGGACTCCAGCTACTTTCACTAATTCACCCAAGTTGTCTAAATAGTCAATGTATGCTACAAAAATTCATGATGATTCAAATGCATGATGGTGGTGCCTAATCCTTCAAAAAATAATGGCTTTGTAACAAACGTTCATGATTATTTAGATGCCTACTAGAGGTTCCTAATCATTCCAAAATATGGCCATAATATCCTACAAGGATGGTCCTTGCCTATAGGTAATGAATAGAAATTTTTATTATCTAGTATTAATAGACTCATGCAAAGAATGTTAGCAAAAGTTTTATATACTAGGAAATTCCTATGCAAAATTATTGCAATCACCTTTATCGAGAATTCAGCTCACCCCCATAGTATTTAATTTTAGGGAGAACCAAGGTCACTCCCATGCAAATTGTATCAACCTCTCAACTAAAAAAGAGCTGTCCCAATGTTAAACATATAACAAATACTTGCCTTGTAATAGTTCTATGCAAAAGTGCTAATCCAAGAGTCAAAGGGGCAATAGGATGAAAAAAAAAACTAAGAATATCCATGTATATAAGTGGAATGAATGAAAAGCTCAATAGGGTCCCCAACTAGAAAAGAGAAACTCTACAAGAATGCCCGTGTATATAAGTGGAAAGAATGAATGAAAAGCTCAGAGTGTATGCCAACTTTTGAATGAGCTCACCTCTCTACTTGCTGCTTGTGGTTCTTGCTATTGAGAGAGAGAGAGAGAGAGAGAGAGAGAGAGAGAGAGAGAGAGAGAGAGAGAGAGAGAGAGAGAGAGAGAGAGAGAGAGAGAGAGAGAGAGAGAGAGAGAGAGAGAGAGAGAGAGAGAGAGAGAGGGAGAGAGGGAGAGAGGGAGAGAGGGAGAGAGGGAGAGGGAGAGGGAGAGGGAGAGGGAGAGGGAGAGGGAGAGGGAGAGGGAGAGGGAGAGGGAGAGAGAGAGAGAGAGAGAGAGAGAGAGAGAGAGAGAGAGAGAGAGAGAGACCATTACAATGAGAGCATGAGGAATGGGACATGAAGTGTGCAACAAGTTCATTGTTATTTTCCTTCATTTGCATCTTTCTCATGATGCTGACTTGAATCCGGATGTGGGCTAAGCATTTAAATTGAGAGCTTGGTGATGGAAACAACTGCACAAGGATCATGAACCCACCATCTGTCGCATTATGACCCTTGGACCTTCATTAGGGGAAGCAACTTGAGACCACCTAATGCAGGGCCACATTTGTGGCCTTTGGACCCCAAAATATGGATCCCTGATAACTCCTACACCCCGAACTTGATGTAATGTGCTACTACTAACATTGAAGTAGAGTGTTGATTATTGTAAATCTACTTGTATGAATAGTGAAGTTGACTATTGTAAATAGCTTGAACCTGCTTGTATGAATAGTAAAGTAAACCATTTTGACATGTTGCTATGCTCATTGTAGTAAAAAAAAAGGGCATGCTTTATTCCTTGCCCTCTCCAAAATAAATGCACCTTAATCTGGTATCAAAACACTAGAATTAATACCATGAATAGTTGTGATTCCCTTACATAAGAGTACTCATTAAAGGAGAAAAAGGGAATGGTTGGGGTCTCATTTTTCCTCTATAGGATATATACACCATAAGTTGGTATCACATTAGATAAAAATTGAATATTAGATATAAGTTTTATGACTTTTCATATTCATGGTAAACACTAGCACATAGACACCATCTCTAATAAGTTGGTGATGATATGTATGTGATGGGTTGGTAAACACAATAAATTGGCATACTTAGTAGGGTATATTTCGCATCATGTACAAAATTTTTGGAGACAAGGAGCTTGCTAACTATAATAGGAGTTTGTAGTTTATTTTAGATTCTTGCATGGGGGACTCCAGCTACTTTCACTAATTCACCCAAGTTGTCTAAATAGTCAATGTATGCTACAAAAATTCATGATGATTCAAATGCATGATGGTGGTGCCTAATCCTTCAAAAAATAATGGCTTTGTAACAAACGTTCATGATTATTTAGATGCCAACTAGAGGTTCCTAATCATTCCAAAATATGGCCATAATATCCTACAAGGATGGTCCTTGCCTATAGGTAATGAATAGAAATTTTTATTATCTAGTATTAATAGACTCATGCAAAGAATGTTAGCAAAAGTTTTATATACTAGGAAATTCCTATGCAAAATTATTGCAATCACCTTTATCGAGAATTCAGCTCACCCCCATAGTATTTAATTTTAGGGAGAACCAAGGTCACTCCCATGCAAATTGTATCAACCTCTCAACTAAAAAAGAGCTGTCCCAATGTTAAACATATAACAAATACTTGCCTTGTAATAGTTCTATGCAAAAGTGCTAATCCAAGAGTCAAAGGGGAAATAGGATGAAAAAAAAAACTAAGAATATCCATGTATATAAGTGGAATGAATGAAAAGCTCAATAGGGTCCCCAACTAGAAAAGAGAAACTCTACAAGAATGCCCGTGTATATAAGTGGAAAGAATGAATGAAAAGCTCAGAGTGTATGCCAACTTTTGAATGAGCTCACCTCTCTACTTGCTGCTTGTGGTTCTTGCTATTGAGAGAGAGAGAGAGAGAGAGAGAGAGAGAGAGAGAGAGAGAGAGAGAGAGAGAGAGAGAGAGAGAGAGAGAGAGAGAGAGAGAGAGAGAGAGAGAGAGAGAGAGAGAGAGAGAGAGAGAGAGAGAGAGAGAGAGAGAGAGAGAGAGAGAGAGAGAGAGAGAGAGGGAGAGAGGGAGAGAGGGAGAGAGGGAGAGAGGGAGAGGGAGAGGGAGAGGGAGAGGGAGAGGGAGAGGGAGAGGGAGAGAGAGAGAGAGAGAGAGAGAGAGAGAGAGAGAGAGAGAGAGACCATTACAATGAGAGCATGAGGAATGGGACATGAAGTGTGCAACAAGTTCATTGTTATTTTCCTTCATTTGCATCTTTCTCATGATGCTGACTTGAATCCGGATGTGGGCTAAGCATTTAAATTGAGAGCTTGGTGATGGAAACAACTGCACAAGGATCATGAACCCACCATCTGTCGCATAATGACCCTTGGACCTTCATTAGGGGAAGCAACTTGAGACCACCTAATGCAGGGCCACATTTGTGGCCTTTGGACCCCAAAATATGGATCCCTGATAACTCCTACACCCCGAACTTGATGTAATGTGCTACTACTAACATTGAAGTAGAGTGTTGATTATTGTAAATCTACTTGTATGAATAGTGAAGTTGACTATTGTAAATAGCTTGAACCTGCTTGTATGAATAGTAAAGTAAACCATTTTGACATGTTGCTATGCTCATTGTAGTAAAAAAAAAGGGCATGCTTTATTCCTTGCCCTCTCCAAAATAAATGCACCTTAATCTGGTATCAAAACACTAGAATTAATACCATGAATAGTTGTAATTCCCTTACATAAGAGTACTCATTAAAGGAGAAAAAGGGAATGGTTGGGGTCTCATTTTTCCTCTATAGGATATATACACCATAAGTTGGTATCACATTAGATAAAAATTGAATATTAGATATAAGTTTTATGACTTTTCATATTCATGGTAAACACTAGCACATAGACACCATCTCTAATAAGTTGGTGATGATATGTATGTGATGGGTTGGTAAACACAATAAATTGGCATACTTAGTAGGGTATATTTCGCATCATGTACAAAATTTTTGGAGACAAGGAGCTTGCTAACTATAATAGGAGTTTGTAGTTTATTTTAGATTCTTGCATGGGGGACTCCAGCTACTTTCACTAATTCACCCAAGTTGTCTAAATAGTCAATGTATGCTACAAAAATTCATGATGATTCAAATGCATGATGGTGGTGCCTAATCCTTCAAAAAATAATGGCTTTGTAACAAACGTTCATGATTATTTAGATGCCTACTAGAGGTTCCTAATCATTCCAAAATATGGCCATAATATCCTACAAGGATGGTCCTTGCCTATAGGTAATGAATAGAAATTTTTATTATCTAGTATTAATAGACTCATGCAAAGAATGTTAGCAAAAGTTTTATATACTAGGAAATTCCTATGCAAAATTATTGCAATCACCTTTATCGAGAATTCAGCTCACCCCCATAGTATTTAATTTTAGGGAGAACCAAGGTCACTCCCATGCAAATTGTATCAACCTCTCAACTAAAAAAGAGCTGTCCCAATGTTAAACATATAACAAATACTTGCCTTGTAATAGTTCTATGCAAAAGTGCTAATCCAAGAGTCAAAGGGGCAATAGGATGAAAAAAAAAACTAAGAATATCCATGTATATAAGTGGAATGAATGAAAAGCTCAATAGGGTCCCCAACTAGAAAAGAGAAACTCTACAAGAATGCCCGTGTATATAAGTGGAAAGAATGAATGAAAAGCTCAGAGTGTATGCCAACTTTTGAATGAGCTCACCTCTCTACTTGCTGCTTGTGGTTCTTGCTATTGAGAGAGAGAGAGAGAGAGAGAGAGAGAGAGAGAGAGAGAGAGAGAGAGAGAGAGAGAGAGAGAGAGAGAGAGAGAGAGAGAGAGAGAGAGAGAGAGAGAGAGAGAGAGAGAGAGAGAGAGAGAGGGAGAGAGGGAGAGGGAGAGGGAGAGGGAGAGGGAGAGGGAGAGGGAGAGGGAGAGGGAGAGGGAGAGGGAGAGGGAGGGAGAGAGAGAGAGAGAGAGAGAGAGAGAGAGAGAGAGAGAGAGAGAGAGAGAGAGAGAGAGAGAGAGAGAGAGAGAGACCATTACAATGAGAGCATGAGGAATGGGACATGAAGTGTGCAACAAGTTCATTGTTATTTTCCTTCATTTGCATCTTTCTCATGATGCTGACTTGAATCCGGATGTGGGCTAAGCATTTAAATTGAGAGCTTGGTGATGGAAACAACTGCACAAGGATCATGAACCCACCATCTGTCGCATAATGACCCTTGGACCTTCATTAGGGGAAGCAACTTGAGACCACCTAATGCAGGGCCACATTTGTGGCCTTTGGACCCCAAAATATGGATCCCTGATAACTCCTACACCCCGAACTTGATGTAATGTGCCTCAAGTTGCTCCTAGCTTAACTACTCTATTAGACCCAAATGCTAGATCCACAAACGTCATTGTTTTGCCATTCAATTGCATAGACCTCATTTGACATAAAAAGTCAAGATCCACCAACCAATGTCTGGGCTCACACATGGCTTCTCCTCATAATGGGGACCTTACAACATTGAGAATCATGGATTCTTGGTGGCACATTATGAGGGTGAGGCATTGAGCATATCTAACACAATGGACTACGTGGACGATGTGGAGAGTGAACTAAGCCTTGCCATGGCCACTTTGAATCAAGTTGACTTTAGGGGAGAGCTTATGCAGGTGGGGCATTGACCATACCTAACACTATGGACTGTGTGTATAATCTAAAGAGTGAACTAAGCCTTCCCATGGCCACTTTTAATCAAGTTGACTTAGGAGGAGAGTTTAAAGTGATTAATAATGAGCTAGTGAGAGGGAGGTTGAAATCCCATCTACTCATGAAAGAGTATGATGATGATCTAAAGTGCATGACCCTTTGGATTGGTTCTTTCTCATTGATCAAGTGGGGAATCTTACCCCACAACCAAAGACCAAGGAGCCACCAATAGAAGAAATGCCATACATTGACATAGATGAGCTTCCCAATTATGTTGAAGAAGGGATGAAGAGACACAACAAGCAAAAGAGATGACACAAGTACAATGAGAGAGATGTACAAAAAGATTATCAATACATTGAGAACTCCAACACAAGAAGTGATAGAACTTCCATTGGATCTATCATACATCCCACAAGGGACTGGTGTTGAGAAATGATAAATGATGTATACTCCAGGAAGAGATGTCCTGAATCCCATATGCATAGTGAGGAGAGTGGAACAACCCAACTTCTATAAAGTATTGTACTTGAATATCACTTTAACTATGGAATGAATGCAATATCATGATGCTTTGTACTTTCACTTAGTATCTTTGTCATTGTCAATGTTCTACACAAGATTGTGTTTATGAGTCCAAGCTAATCTATCTTGGAACCTAATTTACTTGTGTAACAGTTGCTCTACATTGTTTATGTCAACATGAATCTAGCCTTCATCTTCCATCCTCCATAACTCCTACCATGCTTTAGATCTACACTTTTCACATGGTATTAGAGCCCAGTTGGGCATGGCCTAGCTCAACCCAGCTCTTCTCTTTGATCTTCCAACTTTTCCTAACCTCAAGTCAGCTAAAATCTAGCTCATGGTTCCATTTTTCACTCCCATCTCTACTTGACCTTGTGGTAGCCATAGCTAGGACTACACCTACCTTTGATTGTGCTCCTAGATCTCCACATACATGCAATATCTTCTGAAGCTTTCTTCTAGAGAAACATTCCTCCACTCAGGGTGCTCCCTCTTGAGACCTCAATTGACAACATTAACCCTTCTATGATTTAGCATTGCATTTTTTTGCAGTTATTGCCAGTCTGAACATCCCTATGTGGTCATACTATTCATTCTCCTCCTATGCTGCGCAAATCTATCATTGTTCATGGGGAAAATGAAGCCTATCACCTAAGCTTTAGACATGGTATCTCTTGATACTACAAACTGTGTCTTCACATTACCTTGCACTTGTGTCTCTTAACACATTGAAATACAACTCTTTTGCTAGTTAATTGAAGCTTATCAACATGGCAGAGCTTGAGCAAATAGCAAAGTTTAATGGAGAAGGTTTCCATGCCTAGAATGAAAAGACCATGTACCACCTCATGAGGAAAGACCTTTGGGATCTCTTTGAAGATGATGAAGGTGATGCAGATGACAAGGAAGAAGATTCAAAAAGCAGGATCCTTGGAGTAGCTCCACCAAAAACCAAAGAATAGAAGAAGATGAATAACAAGGCACTAGGCATCATTGCCTAGGGACTAAGTGATGATGTGCTATATCATATCTTTGACATTAGAGATGCTAAAACTGCTTGGGAGGAAATTGACAGGATGTTTGGTACCCAAGCAAAGATTTCAAATGTAAAATTACTCATGAAATTTTATAAATTGGATTTAAAAGATAGTGCTTCCATGACCATACACATTAACAAGTTCAAAAGCCAAAAAACGTAGCTTGCAACTCTTAAGAAGAATATTAATGAAGATGAAGCAATAGTCATACTGCTTGCAAGTGTAAATAAGGATCCATATGAGAATCTTGTGTCCACCCTAAGTAATGTTCCAAGTTTCTCACTTATTGAGCACTCTCTTCTTGATGAAGAGAACAAACAAAAGAACAAGAATGCAAAAGATGGTATCCCATCATCTAGGGAAAATCTCTTATACACCAAAGGAGCTACTGGACCCAAAGGAAGAGGTCGAGGATTCAACACTAACAACAAAAAGTGGATGACATGTCATTATTGTGGTAAGACTAGCCATATAGCCAGTAAATGTTTCCACAAGAAAAGAGGACAGGAGATGCAAAATGATCACCGCCAGAACCAATTCATGAATGAAGAAGAAGAAGATGCTTCTGCTACCATCAACAACAGTGACAGATTGTTCTAAAAGAATTTTCATTGTATTTTTCATATGTTTTTCCCTTAGTGGATTTGCTTTAACCCTTGCCAAAGATGTAAAGTTTCAAGCTTTAACTTGACTAGGCTATCTATGAGCTAGTCTCCTAGGCCATGTCATCATGAAGGGGGGGGGAAATCCAGCAAGTGTAGGAACTCATCATTTGAGGGGGGGTGTTGAGAAATGACAAATGACGTATGCTCCAGGAAGAGATGTCCTGAATCCCATATGCACAGTGAGGAGAGTGGAATAACCCAGCTTCTATAAAGTATTGTGCTTGATTATCACTTTGTTAACCCTCAAACGAACAAAGGTGGAAATTTTGAAAAAGCTGAAGCAGAAGACAAGCCCAAGGCAAAAGTGAAACGGAAGACAAAGGTGCGCCAAGAAAATTATGGAAACACAAGAAGTGCAGAAAAGTCCTAAATAAAGGAAAAAGGCACACAAGAAAAAGTGCGTCAATACTTTTGTAAAAAAGCGTAAGGGCACCATGATTTATTTTAAGACTGCCGGGCTCTCACCCGCACGGGCTCTCACCCATGCAATTTGTAAAGGTAGATGGGCAGTGGAAAGGAAGCTAGGAAGATAGAAGGACAATGGGAAAAAGGGCCTAGGCCACAGTCGGCCATGTAAAAAAAGGGGATAAGGGGATGACCGCCCAAAAGGGATTTAGGGTTTTGTATATAAAGTTGAAAAGTGAATGAGAAGCTCATTCTTGTGTGTGGCCAAAAGTGGGTCTCCTCTCCTTCTTCTTCTTGCTTGCTTGAGCTTGTGCTTGAGAGAGGGAGTGTGAGAGTGTGAGGGAGTGAGTGTGTGAGGGTGAGGGACCGGGGAGGAGAAGCTCTCCATCTTCCCCTCTCTTCTTCTCTTCTCTTCTCTTCTCTTCTCTTGCTCGCGGCTATGGAGCTTGGAGCGTGGAGCTTGAGGATGGAGCTTGCTTGAAGCTTGCACTTGGATCGTGGAGCTACCGGAGTGCGCGGGAGAGAAGGTAACTCAATCGGCATGGAGGTAAGCTCACTACACCCGTAGATATGAATGGCGTGTCGGCTATGTGAGAGGTAGCCATTAGTGCTTGGCTTGGAACGCTTGAAACAATAAGTGGTCCGTGGGTCTTAGCAGTTGAGTGAAAGCTCCCACATTTTGGTTCCGTTTTGCCGAGACCAATGGATTCAAGCCTTGAGCACTTGCACGCTTCGAATCGAGCATTGAAGTAGGTTTTCCCCGAACCGGTGCTTGAGGTAGATAGGTAGGAAGCGAGGGAGTTTGAAGAGGTATTCGATCTCCTTAGCAAGTAGGTTTTTGTTGTTTTGGACTTGGGAAAGTATGATGGACTAGTGTAGGTATTTCCCTTATGATTTTTTCTTGCATTTAGGAAGGATAGGCGAAACATTGAAGCAAACAGTAGGGTTTTCTGTTGTTGTATAAGAGGCTGAAACATGTAAAAAAAGGGCATAAAGTGAAATTTTGGGCTAAATGTTGGTGAAGGGAGCAAGACTAAGGTGAGTGCAGGCCTGGGCATGGTGATAAGGGGCCAGGAGTGACAAGAAAGGCCACATTTTGCATTGCAGGGTTTCAGGAGAGTAGGAGAGAGGGAGAAAGCTTCATCATGTGGATCCACTTCTATCTCGCCATCCAGGAGTTAATTGCCCAGCCCAGGTAATTCTACACCTTCCTCTACATGAGTAGGTTGGATCCGGAGGTGCTTAGCAGGTAGGAAACCCTCGATCGCTCGACGCGACAAATTCTTTGAAGTCCGGTATAAATCGCGTCGCGTTTGGCCCATCCAAGTGACGGTAATTTTGGGCCAAGTCCCAGAATCGGCCCTCGGACTGCTCAGCCATTTGGCCCTCGGACCGATCGACCTTGGTCCACTACCGCTCGAACCACCTGACTCGGACCACTCGACTCGGACATGTCGAAATTCGTCCCTCGGCCCACTCAACTTGGACACCCACTGCTTGGCCCATTCGAATCAACCATTTGGACCAACTTTGAAATTTGGCCATCGGCCCACTTGACTCGGCCCTCGGCCCACTCGGCCCTCGAACAACCACACTCGAACTGGCCAAATTTGACATTCGGACCATTCGGCCCTTGGCCCTCAGCCCTCGAATGGGCCGAATCGGGCATTCGGCCCTTGCAATTCGGACCTGTTGGGCCAAATTTGGATTTGTCAAAATTTTAACCTGTAGACCCTGAAACTGATCTAGGACCATATAGAGCTGAATCCACATCATAGATCTATCACTTGGCTGAAATCTAGAGCAAGTAGTTCAAAACTTGACTCTAAGCGGTCCTTCAAATTGCGCATGGCATTTACCGTAATGCCCTTGCGGGCCGGGGGGACTGCCCCCCTACACCCTCGCAGAGGGGGCTCTGCCCCCTCCGCACCTCTCCCAAGTAGGTTAGAGAGAAAACGTGCGCCGTGAAAGGTCCTCCAAATTAGACCCTAGTATAGTAATGGCTCTACATAGGCATGGATTCTCACTTGCAAAAGAGCAACCAAAAGCCCATACCCGAACAGAGACAAACTAAGACCCTGGAACCTCAATGGACCAATCTAGCCAACAAGGGCAAAAAGGCCACACTGTAAAAACATGTATGTGTCACATTCGGATTGCATCTGTCAAAGTGAAAAGCAACAACATCAAGCTACAACAGCGAGGATGACTAGATATGACAGTCCTAATGATAGATGCACCTTGAATAGCACTACATAGGCGATCCAAGACATCAGTGGAGAATCCACATCTGGTCGTGCAGTTGGGGACCCAAGGGCATTTGTCAGAAGGCTTAAATTTACAAGCCAAGACCCGAAAGACGAAGACATAGTACCACTTGCTTATCTTAGGGTCAAACTCACTGCAAAAAGAGAGCATACTATCGATGCTCTGATTGATGAAGGAGCAGATTTTAATATCTTGACCTATGAATCATGGACCCTACTAGGCCAACCAGAGCTCACACCAACTAATGCAACTCTTACCCCTTACGGGGTACACCCACAAGCACTCATAGGGAAGTGCAAAATCCTTACGACAATTGAAATTGAAAGCTTACCTATCCTATTTCATGTTCCTCCAAATGGTGCTAATTGCGGAAAGGAAACCCTCCTTAGGAAGACCCTTCAAAAGGGCGACCAAGTGTGAGGCCGACTATGTAGCATAGAGAATACACTTGACACTACCGGGTGTGAGGATAGTCACAACCTGTAGTAAGGGTGACCTCATCGAACCTCGAGGGAAAGGCAAGGAAGGTGCTAACATAACAGTCAAGCCTACTAACGAGAGCAAGGACTTGTTGGAAGAATTGATACAAGCATAGGTCGAACAATGAGAACCAGTGAGTGAGGCGATGCCTAAAACAAGAAGGTCAGGAGACTGCCAAGGACGGGCTTTGGACTTACAAATATCATAGAAAACCCCAAAAGAAGCTCAAGCCTTGTAGATGAAGACATCGATGGAGGCTTAACACAACGCCGCAATGGATATCCAAAGAGTTGCTACGTGCTCAAGGATATTACGCAAATAACCAATGGATTTGGGTGTCAAAAACCCCTGCTAAACCTCTTTTGTCGACTGAAGGCCAGATCGTATCAAGAGCAAAGAAGCGTAGGAGGAGATCTAAACGAAAAACCAAGTCTCGAGTCAAAAACAATGGAGTGACCAAGCCCCTCACGATCGAAATTAAGAAACCAAATGGGACCACTCAAAGGGTAGATCCTCAGCCTAGCGTGCTTGACAAGTAGATATCAGATGTAATCCTTGAGGATATGCAAAAGCCATTAGTGCCCAAAAAGCCTTTGATTTCCCAAGAGGATAATAGGCATCGTAGGCACAACATTGCTCATGGCAAGGTTAAATGCTCAACAAAGCAAATAGCAAAATCATCTAACAGAGCAAATCTCCCAGCCAATGTCAAAGCCACTTAGGAGTCCCAAGTCTCTTACACCCTCTTCCCCTAAACGGACACGAGAAGCACAACAGTCGTCAAGTGCGGCTACTCAATCCCAATCTCTACCTACATCTGAGCTTCCAAATGTCCAAGAGGCAGGACATGACACCACCCTTAGCTCTCAACCTGAGGATATGTCTGTGCAATCCACTGTGGCTAGCTCAACTGATGCTTGATCTACACAAGTGAATGCTCTAAGGGCAATAAAAGAAATGACCACTTTCAATCAACCTAAGGACTTGACACCGCAATCCACCAATAGTAGCAAGTCCATTGAACTAGCTGCTACTACTTCCAATCAGGGATCACAGCAGTCACAACCCTTGGCTGTGATAATGCCCTTTGCAGAACGTGTCCTTAGTAGTTTACCTGTGGAGGAGGTGTCGCAACCAACTTCCTTGACAACTCTAGCACTTCCAAAGTGCCTAAAGCCTAGGCTGGAGGAGTTAAACAGAAGGGAATTGGTTGAAGAGCTAGACTCTCCAAAAAGGGAGGTAGTTGTACCCTCACAACCTAGCGAGGCTATTCAGCAGGCCACAGCTATGTCTCATGAGGACACACTAAAGAAAGAGAATGTTGAGGCCCAACTAAGCACATCAATGGTTGACCTAGTCCAGGGTCCTGAGTTGTTGAGAGATGCACCTTCACTGACCAAGAAAAAAAGGAGGAAATAGCAAAAACAACAGTAATTAAAAGTGGTTGTGGACCCCAAGAACATTGAGACCAAGAGCACTGGAGAGCTGAGGAATAAAGCATTGAGTCCATCCACCAATGAACCCATTGATGTCTCTCCTAATAGTGGTGAAACCTCAGACACATCCGTGTGTTCTGAAATCAAAGCAATTGTTACCATCAACGGTTTCTTGCAACACTAAATCCACTGACAACAGAACTCGCATTGACCAATCAAGAGTGGATACAACACTGTCATAACGGGGTGAAAAATTTATACCAGTCACATCTAAGGAGAACCATGATGCAATAACAAAGCCTCATGGGAAACATGGAAACCCCGAGAGCATAAGCAACTCTAGTGTTGACCAATCTTGCTCATCTAGGCCGCCTGAGCCCCCAGCTATGCTAAAGCCTGGGGAAACTCCTAGAACCTTGCATGAGATAGCAACCAAGCAAGCCCTCGTTGAACATAGAAGTGTCGCAGAATGCTTAACTAAGTTGGATGCTAAGCTCAAAGTGTTCGCACGTGTCTATGTCCTTGTAGACATGGGTGCATTCCCTAAGGAGCAGCTTGAAGAATACTTGCCATTTCCCCTATCCTGGGAAGAGCAAGAACATCTTGACGAGCACTATGACAGGCTCCTGCATGAACGCATGCGACTCACCTCTGACGAAGAAGCCAACGAACTAGCTTAATTGTAACATTCAATGATGTGCTCTGCCAACCAAATCTCTTGAAAATAGAGCAACTAAAGCGATAATCAGAGGGTTGAAGTCAATTTGAAAAACTTTGGTTTGAAAACCGCGTTGCAATGGCCGAACTAGGAGCCCAGACGGTCTCAGAGGAACGGTTGGCCAAATGGCGGTCTCAAAGAGACCCAATCTATGTGGCATCGACTTCCTTTCGAGTAGTACTGACTCCCATTTGGGGTATGGACTTAGCGAAAACTAGCCAAGAGAACTCTATGGCTGATAAGGTTCTCACTGAGGAGGAGCTACATGTTGCAAGTAGACTCGGACAAGGTACCATGATACTTGATGTTGCAAAGTACCTGATGTTATTAAGAAGGCTGCCGCGGATACTGGATGCGTGTGCCATACTCCACTACAATCCTGAGTTCTACAATTGGTTTTTATCCTCACGAAGTGACTTGGATTCATAAATATGTATATAAATAAACAATGAATTTTGTGACCCTGTATAGATAATATCAATACACACAAGCAATGATAGTCAAGTGTAGGGAGAAGAGTTGGGTTTGACAAGCTAAGCTTCTCAGTGTTGAGATATCGAGCTCCACTCGTGATATGCTAGGGTGACCGTTGTGCATTTATGTCACCGACTTGTTAGCTGTAGATGCGGTTGGTACACCGCCCATGAATAATAGCTAGATGACAGCTATCCTTATCTACTCTAGTTTGTGGCTTAGTTAGTATGCCACCTTAGTTAGTTGAGTTTGGTTTGAGAACCATATATAGGGTCCTTCTATTTCTATGTACTTGAGTTCTTTTTGGCTTACACAACTAAGAAGAGGAAAACTGTTTTCAGCCTCCACCTGTGTATGTATTCCCCCATTGTGCAAGCAAGAAAGCTACAAGTGAGACTCCTTCCTTCTCTCCCACAATCTTGACATGGTATCAGAGCCTTGTTCGTGGTAAGGAGCTCAAGAAAGCAAACCAAGTTCGCGGTGTTCTGGTAAGAGGACCAGTGTTGCTTTCATTTTTCTATTTTGGGAGCAAGTCTCTGCACAGGTAGCACAATCGGAAAGTGCAAGAGTGCATTGTCTCAGATTGAGACACCCTTTGCGGTGTAGCAAGAGGGCAGTATATGCTGCGGGAGAGGGCTTTAGCCCATGGTTGCTCTGTTTTTTTTATTTGAGGCCATTTCGGGGCCTGTTTTGGAGGCGGAAGTTTTCTGCACGCACTCAGGAAAAGGTCATGTTTTATGCTGTGCGACCACTGTTCTACAGGTCGGTGAAAAGTTACTGTAGAAATTGCATCGTATGCCTATGCGCAGAGACATTGGGAGTTACAGACTCATCCTTGTTGCCTGTTGATGCAAAATCGTCACTAGGAAGTGACTGTGTGGTCAAATACCACTTTCATCAGTTTTGCAAATTTGCCCTTGTGAGGCTGAAGCTGTGTTCTTTGCAGTGACAGAATTTTTTGTAGTGTTCTGTAATGGCGTCTGATTCTTTTTCACAGATTGTCACTGAAAAGCTTGACAAGAACAACTTCCAAGCATGGAAGTTTAGAATGACGAATTTCCTTATGGGAAAAGGATATTGGGAATTCATTGCAGGAAATGAAGAAGAACCAGTTCTTCCTGATGTTCCCAATCAACAGCAAATGCAGGCATTTAAAGGATGGCATGAGAGACCCAGAAAAGTTATGTACTGGCTGTCTATCAGTATTTCAGACTCTATGATTGTGCATATTCAGGATGCAAGTACGCCAAAGGAGGCATGGGATACTTTGTCAAAAATATATAGCACAAATACGCAAGCCAAGAAAATACAACTCAAGCAAGAGTTGCACAATGTGCAAAGAGAAAGTATGAGCATCAATGACTACCACATGAAGGTGAAGAAGATTGCAGATGCACTTGCTTCCATTGGGTCACCAGTGGAAGATGATGATTTAGTTTCTGTGACCTTGAATGGTCTAGGAAAGGATTATGTACAGTTCCGAACATCGATTTCCGTCGTGAAAGATTTCCTGATTTTGAGGAGTTGATTGCTCTTCTAATTTCTGAGGAGCAGAGAAATGGTAGTGCACCTTCTTCAAGAGGAACTTCAAAAGAAGATGTCTTCTACTCAAATGCTGGAAGAAGTAGAGGCAGAGGTAGAGGAGGCCGATCTGGAGGCCGTGGTAGAAATCAGAATATACAGCAAACTCAAGAAAACTAGTCCTATGGAGGAGGACGTGGTAACTCTAGAGGCAGGGGGAGCCAAAGAGGTCGTGGTGGATGGCAAAGAGGACAAAATGCAAACAGCAATATTGAATGCTACTACTGTGGTAAAATGGGTCATATGGCTAAAGACTGCTATAAAAAGCAGAATGACATCATGAATGGAAAATTGCACTAAGGGAATTATGCATCTTCTAGTAGACAGGGTGATGACAGAAATGAGCATTTGTTTATGGTGCAGCACATGACCAATTCTGTGACAAGTGCAGAAGAAAGCAATGATGTGTGGTATGTTGACTCAGGTGCATCAAACCACATGACAGGTCATGGAGAATGGATGCAGGATGCAAGGAAAATGGAAAAACCAGGATTTGTGGAGACTAGTGATGATACTGCACATTTTATTGTGCAGATTGGAAAAAATCCTTTGTCTATGCAGGATGGGAAAAAGAAATACATGTCGGATGTATGTCATGTCCCAAATATCACCAAGAACCTGGTTTCTTTTGGTCAAAGTGTTAAGCAGGGCTTGTAGGTCAGATTTAATTCTCATGGATGCTTTGTTGAGGATATGAAAAATAAAGGTCGCTTGATAGCAAAAGGAAAAAAGAAGGGCAGAATGTTTACGTTGGATGCAGACATGCCTGAATTGAGTGCAGCAATGTTTGCACATGGGACCGGTGTAGTTGCAGATATTGATATCTGGCATAAACACATTGGTCATGTTAATGTACAGCGACTTAAATCAATGCAAGCCCAAAATATTGTTGCAGGATTGCCTAAATTCAAGGTTGCAGAAATGCATAAGGTATGTGGAGCCTGTCAGTTTGGAAAACAGGCAAGGAAACCATTTCCTAGACATGTTCAAAAGAGTAAGAAGCCATTGGAATTAATCCACTCTGATGTGTGGACTACTAAAGCTGCATCTCTTGGAGGCTGTCATTATTTTGTCACTTTTATTTATGACTATAGCAGAAAAGTTTGGGTGTATTTTATGAAAAAGAAAAGTAAACATACTTGCAAATAAAATGCCTAAGGTCAGATGGAGGGGGAGACTACCTCTCAAATGAGTTTGCAAGGTTCTTGTAGGAGCATGGCATAAAGCAGCAATATTCATGTAGTCATACCCCACAGCAAAATGGAATTGCAGAAAGAAAAAATAGGCATATTGGAGAGGTATCTCGTGCCATGCTCAATGAAAAAGACCTGCTAGAATTTTACTGGGCTGAGGCAGTTGCTACAGCAGTCTACATAATGAACAAGACTCCCACTACACCAATACATGGCATGACTCCAGAGGAGAGGTATACTGGTAGGAAACCAGATATTTCTCATTTGAAAATTTTTGGTTGCATTGCCTATGTTCATGTGCCAGATGAGTTGAGATCCAAGTTGGATCCAAAAGCTGAGAAGTGCATCTTTATTGGTTACTCTCTACAGCAAAAAGGGTATAGATGCTATAACCCTTCTACTCGTAAGTTTACAGTGAGTAGAGATGTTTTTTATGAGATGAGTAGCTGGTATAAACCAGTAAATGTGATTGATGATGTAGATGCACAAAATGGTAATGCTGCACAGAATTCACAGCAACAGTCACAAAATATTAGTGGACCTGGAGTGTCCTCTAGCAGTGGTTCACATTCTTCACCATGGACAGGCAGATTGAGATCAGGAGAATCTCCTCAAAACAATGCAGATAGTGGTATGCAGGTTTCACGAAAAGGAAAAGAGAAGGTAGATCAGCCCATGTTTGATGTGAATGCAGGTCACTCTTATGTGGATGGTGAATCCAGTGGCTCAGAACAGAGCATTGATGATGAGTTGGGTCTTCCTTCTATTGTTACACATGGAGTAAGGAAGACCAGGGATGTTTTGAGAGCACCTGGGAGTGAACCTACTTTGTGCAGGTCTACCAGAGCTAGGTATCCTGTGGATAGGCTGAAATATGATGGATTTACAGCCATTCACTATGCCTATATGGTCAAAGTGATACAGGAACCAGAACCCACTTCTTTTGAGCAAGGCATGGGAAAAGAAAAATGGGAGAAAGCCATGGATGAAGAAATGGATGCCTTGGAAGCAAATGCTACATGGGAATTGGTACCTTTGCCTAAAGATAAGAATGCAATTGGTTGTAAGTGGGTTTATAAGGTGAAGCACAATGCAGATGGTTCTATGAACAGATACAAGGCAAAATTAGTAGTCAAGGGGCATGCACAAACATATGGCATTGATTATGAAGAAACATTCAGTCCGGTTGCAAGGATGGCAACTGTAAGAGCAGTCATTGCTGTGGCTGTATCAAAGGAATGGTCTTTACATCAGATGGATGTAAAGAATGCCTTTTTACATGGTGATTTGCAAGAAGAGGTATATATGGAGCAGCCACCAGGTTATGTGCATGTTGTTCATCCTGAGTTTGTTTGCAGGTTGAAGAAAGCCTTGTATGGCTTGAAGCAAGCACCCAGAGCATGGTCTGACAAGATAAGACGGTATCTTGTCACTATTGGCTTTCAGATTTCCAAAGCAAATTTCTCACTTTATGTGAGAAAAACAGAGAAAGGTATTATGCTACTTGTCATTTATGTTAATGATTTGATTACGACAGGTGACAGTGATGAAGATATCCTTCATGTGAAAATGCTATTGAGGCAGAAGTTTGAGATTAAGGATTTGGGAGAGCTTCGTTATTTCTTGGGCATTGAGGTGATTAGATCACCAAGTGGGATACGGCTCTTGCAAAGGCAGTATGGATTGGACATGCTATCAAATATGGGATGACAGGCTGTAAGCCTATTTCAGTTCCTTTGGAGCAGAATGTGAAGCTGAGTGCAGATGCAGGTGAGCTTCTCGAAGACCCTACTATGTACAGACGCATAGTAGGAAGTTTGATTTATATGACTATTACCAGGCCAGATTTGAGCTATGCTGTTGGATTGGTAAGTCAGTTTATGCAGGCTCCAAGGAAACCACATTTGGATGCGGCTAGACGCATACTCAAGTATGTGAAGTCCACATTGCAGTATGGACTATTTTATGAGACTGGGGTTCAGATACAGTTACATGGATACACTGATGCTGATTGAGCTGGTAGTATTTCTGATAAACGATCTACCAATGGATATGTGTTCTCTTTTGGGAGTGCTACAATCACCTGGAGCAGCAAGAAACAGCCTACAGTTGCCTTGGCGAGCACAGAGGCTAAGTACAGGGGTGCAGCAATGGCTGCATGTGAGGTATCTTGGTTGCATAAGCTACTTTATGATATGCATCAGCCTACAGATGGGCCAGTTGTCATTTATTGTGATAACATGAGTAGTATACAATTGGCAAATAACCCAGTATATCATGCTAGAACAAAGCACATTGAGGTGCATTATCACTATGTGCGGGAGAGGGTTTTACTAGGTCTTATTGATCTAGTTTATGTCAGCACAGAGGATCAGGTAGCTGACATGTTCACAAAGGCATTGGGCGCAGAGAAGCTGCGCAAGTTCAGAGACCTGCTTGGTGTGCAGGAATTGGGATTGAGCTCGAGGGGGAGTGCTGAGATATCGAGCTCCACTCGTGATATGCCACGGTGACCGTTGTGCATTTATGTCACCGACTTGTTAGCTGTAGATGCGGTTGGTATACCGCCCATGAATAATAGCTAGATGACAGCTATCCTTATCTACTCTAGTTCGTGGCTCAGTTAGTATGCCACCTTAGTTAGTTGAGTTTGGTTTGAGACCCATATATAGGGTTCTTCTATTTCTATGTACTTGAGTTCTTTCTGGCTTACACAACTAAGAAGAGAAAAAGTGTTTTCAACCTCCACCTGTGTGTGTATTCCCCCATTGTGCAAGCAAGAAAGCTACAAGTGAGACTCCTTCCTTCTCTCCCACAATCTTGACACTCAGGTCCTCCTCTCACCACACATTTAGAAGTCATGTGACCATTCCCGCCTCCCAGGTGGAGGGCATGCAACCCTCATTACTGCCATAGGAAGCCCTGACCAACATCTCTGATGGTGTAGACAGGGCACCGTCCCTTTCTATGCACCTTTCCCTTTTTTGGTCTATCCTTTCGATGATGAGCCCTGTCCCACTCCATGATAACCAGTCCATGTAACTTAGCATAAGCCAAGATCTGCTAATGGCTGGAAGCAAAATGAACATCAACAAGGGGCTATCCCTCTACTACAACAAATGTTGCATGCCTCACCTCTTTCCTCCTCATACTATGCACTTGATAACCCACTGTATAATCCCTTCCATGCAAATAGTTTTATCCTGCCTCAAGGCCTAATCCTTGGTTCGCATTTTGCAGGTCCCCCTACGACAGCCAACATGGAGGACCTAGTGCAGTTGGCTTGCAAGGACGCTATCCACCGTCGAAGGGAGCATGCAGCGTAAGCTCCTCCACCGGAATGCTACGTATCTAGCCTTAAAAGGTATGCAAAGAAACGAGGCCCCAAGCGACACCGCCCTGGACGTAGGCCAAAAAATCCCCATGCCAGGGGAATAGAAGCTCAAGGGAGCACACAGGGCGTGGCAACACCAGTCGTACGGGCCCCCAACAGACGCTCGGGCACCAGGTGCTCGAAAGAGGAGAGGGCAACTCGAGACAAGCATGAATTTGATGCATTGTTCAAAAGCATTCTAGCAACAGTTGCGGCCAGGGACTACACCATTGAGGTCCTGACCGACGTCTTCCCTGCCCAACCTCACAAGAGCCCCTCACCAGCAGAGCCTCAGTCACCCAACCATCCGGACTCGCCCCGCCTCGTACAAATAGAATAGCCCCACGTTGTGTAAAAGGCTTATCAAATGCTACCTGGCCATGACTTTTTGTCTCTAAATGGTTATGTGCTGACATGTTCCCCAATTGTACAAACTTTTCATATCTGCATTTACTATATTTTACGTCTTTAGCAAAAAAAAAGATAATCAAGTGCAGGTGATAAGTATCTAATTCAACACCATGGAATTCACATAAGTGATGTCTCATTGTGTCGCATTGGTTTATTGTAGTTGTGGCATGTGCCGTGCATGTACTCTCATGAAGTGACAAGTGGATGCAAGATGACGCAGGTCTTTTGTGCGAAAGTGTTTGATACCCAAGACACCACAAGACCACCAACCCCACGAAGAGCCGTGACAAAGCCACGTTGTCAAAAGCAAAAATCACCCTTGCCGATCACCCACATCGCATGGCCCAAAGCATGATCATAACCACTTTCTCTTTTTGGGTTACACTCTACACCGGGCACTCACGGCAGCTCTTACCTCAATTGTACCAACATCACACGTTCCAAAGAGGGTTGCAAAATCTCAAGTGTATCTCCCCATCTCAACAACTGCTTCTCCAACAACGAGGCTAAGACACAATCATCCCTGTAATATCCATTTCCTGAGCCTTCGAAGCTTGACATTTCCTAACCCATTGAAAGGCTGATAGCCTCAACATATTGCAATGGTTGTACTCAGGCAATTCAAAAAAAAAAAAAAAAAGGAAATAAAAAAGAACAAGAAAAAGAAGAAAAAAAGAAAAAGGAAAAAAAAAAGAAAAGAACGAAAAAATAAGCACCCACGATCACAGCACAGCACCTAGGGGTCCTCAAATTAAGTATGTCTAGTGACCTTGGTCGGCTGGCTCCGTCCCGAGTCCCCTAGCCCTTTAACATCACCCACAATTGTTTAGGGCACACCAAGGGCAGGTGATACCTAGGGAGCTTGTCTCGCCTATGGTTAGACCTGTCACCCTGACCCATTCGCATGATTCCCTCTTGCACTTTGCCTTAATACCATTGCAATCAATCGTGGTAAGCACCGCACGAATGGCCATGAAAAATACACTATCCTCATCACGCAGGTCCAATAGCTACCAGCTCTACCGAAAGTGCAATGTCCCTGTTTTCAATTATGCTACGTCGTGCAGTCATAACGCAAAGAATGTCTCATACACCTTTACATGTACTTCTTCTCAACATGGACAACTTTGCTTCACCCACACATTGTTATGAGAAACCATCCCGCGGTCTTCTAACTATGTAATATCTAAGTATGCACGAGCACTCACATAATATCTACACCGAAATATATACATAGTTTGGGTCCTCAAGTGTAGGACAAAATACTCTCAGGTTACTTCCCAAACTAATTGAATTACGTCTTGTGCACGATAAAGAAGACTAGCACTACCCCTAGGGAGAGACCCCATATGCGAGGTTTTCAATTGCAGGTATTGAAGACTCCAATGAAAGTGTCGTTCGCTCTTCATCAACACCCAACTCTGAATTATTATCCTTTATCATCCTACAAGCCCGCCAAGAATCGTCATCAGTGTAATCCCCAACAAAGAACAGCCCTACCACCGACTCCAACAACCCTACCACCAGCCACCTAGGCCACCAACGTGCCCCCAACGACCTTCCTCCCCGGCAACCACCAGTGTCCCTTCCACCCACATCTTCAATGCATGCCAAACCCTGCTACCTACTATGGTGAGTGCCATGGGAATGACACTCGTCTAGGAGGGGGGTAATGTTAACCCTCAAATGAACAAAGGTGGAAAATCCGAAAAAGATGAAGCAGAAGAAAGGGCCAAGGCAAAAGTGAAACGGAAGACGAAGGTGCACCAATAAAATTATGGAAACACAAGAAGTGCAGAAAAGTCCTAAATAAAGGAAAAATGCCACAAGCAAGTTAATACTTTTGTAAAAAAGTACAAGGGCACCATGATTTATTTTAAGACTGTCGGGCTCTCACCCATGCAATTTGTAAAGGTAGATGGGCAGTGGAAAGGAAGCTAGGAAGATAGAAGGACAATGGGAAAAAGTGCTTAGGCCATGGTCGGCCATGTAGAAAAAGGGGATAAGGGGATGACCGCCCAAAAGGGATTTAGGGTTTTGTATATAAAGTTAAAAAGTGAATGAGAAGCTCATCCTTGTGTGTGGCCAAAAGTGGGTCTCCTCTCCTTCTTCTTCTCCTTCTTCATCTTGCTTGCTTGAGCTTGTGCTTCAGAGAGGGAGTGTGAGTGTGAGGAAGTGAGTGTGTGAGGGTGAGGGACCGGGGAGGAGAAGCTCTCCATATTCCCCTCTCTTCTTCTCTTCTCTTCTCTTCTCTTGTCATACTCGCGGCTATGGAGCTTGGAGCGTGGAGCTTGAGGATGTGGAGCTTGCTTGAAGCTTGCACTTGGATCGTGGAGCTACCGGAGTGCGCGGGAGAGGAGGTAACTCAATCAGCATGGAGGTAAGCTCACTACACCCGTAGATATGGATGGCACGTCGGCTATGTGAGAGGTAGCCATTAGTGCTTGGCTTGGAACGCTTGAAACAATAAGCGGTCCGTGGGTCTTGGTGGTTGAGCGAAAGCTCCCACACACTTTAACTATGGAATGAATGCAATATCATGATGCTTTGTACTTTCACTTAGTATCTTTGTCATTGTCAGTGTCCTACACAAGATTGTGTTTATGAGTCCAAGATAATCTATCTTGGAACCTAATTCACTTGTGTAACAATTGCTCTACATTGTTTATGTCAACATGAATCTAGAATTCATCTTCCATCCTCCATAACTCTTGCCATGCTCTAGATCTGTGCTTTTCACAATTGGAAGGAGAGGAAGCCCTACATTGATATCAAGAGAGACATTGGTCCAACATTTCAATAACATAATATTTTGAAGGTCCATTGAGATCTCAATTTTAGAAAAGACAACTCCCCTTCCACAAAGTGCATAAGGGAGAACATAGCACAACAATGGCTTGAATAGAGAGGTGTAGAGAGCTACCACCTCATATGTTGCTACATACATATGAGGAGAAACTATCTTGAAAAGAATCCTAGAGATGCATGGGAGGCTACCAAAGTGGCACTATCCCATCCTAGAGATGTACAAGATTGCCTAGCCTACCTTCTACTATGAACACCCTGATGAATGGGTCATCTCCTTGTATTCTTCATACCCTTGTAGGCATGACCGGTACATGGAGGAGGAGCTCAAGAGATACCACTTTCCAAATACCCTGAAATCTATGCCCTAAAATCTTACATGACCTATGTACAAGGCAAAATCCACCTCAAGCATATCTATGCCCCATCCTTGAACCATGAAATTTGGCCCATATCAATTGTTTGTATTTTAGACAGATAGACAGACAGACAGATATATAGATATAGAGAGAGAGAGAGAGAGACAGACAGACAGACAGACAGATATATATATATATATATATAGAGAGAGAGAGAGAGAGGGAGAGAAAAAAGAAAAGAAAAAATATGAAAGAATGGAAAGAAAAAGAGAAAGACAAAGACAAAGCTAATAAGAGAGAGCATCATCACATGGATTACACCTAGGGAGACTAAATCCTAGGCCCTTGCCACACTCACCACCTCAAGTCTAGGACCCCCTAGTTTTGATTGAAGAGTTGTCACATGTGAACCCCACACTAAACAATAACTATGCACCAATTAGGTTGTCAAGTGTGGGGACATATCCTAGTCTTGTGCAACTTTTGACTGAACTCTCGATTGCACTATATGTGCACTCCACACCATACGATGAGATAGTCACACCCTAGCAAGTGCACATGCTTACTAGTACAAGCATATTGCCCCCAATAAAGGCACTCCACCAACATCATGGGTTCCTCAACCTCCACTTCTTCCATCTCCCATCCTTTTTGTAGTAGCACCCTATCATGTTTCCATCAACCATGCCCTTGAGTGCCATTCTCCAAGATCCTAAGGAAAACTCCAATCCCTACACCCACAATGACTACCACCCTCCAATAGGACAATACATCAAGGCCACCCATGTCTATGCATCCCACTATGACTCGAAGTGCCCAAGTATTGGTGCTCATCTTGGAGGGGGTGCATGTCAACCCCTAGCAATAATAGAAGAAGAAAAAGTAATGAAAGAGAAAGAGCAAGGAGGAAGCTTAACAAAACTGAGAGTCAAAAATGGTTTTTGAAATACCACTTCACCTCAACAATTACTAATTGATTAGTTACAATGTAGTTCATTGTAAAGGTCATTTTAAGAGAGCTAGCAGGCTCACTTTCAAATGAATTGTAAAAAAGATTATGCAAGAAATTAGACAAGAGAATTTATAGTTTATAAATGTAAGTGCTTAAAGGCAAAAGAGCCATCTCAAGGGCATAGTTAGATGGGTGTTCAATGTAGAAAAATGCCCAAGGAAGAAAGTCCATGTTTAAAAGCTAAAAATCAAGTAATAGAGATCATTCTTTGTGTGGGTGCCAATTGCTTCTTACTCTTTTGCTCATGGTTACTCCTTGCTTGCTACCACTGAGACACACACACACACACACACACACACACACACACACATTGTGTATGTGTGTGTGTGTGTGGGGGGGGGGAGGGGGGGACAAAGGTGAAGTATTTATCTACATCTACACATCTACATCTCCATCATCATCATCATCATCATCATCATCATCATCATCATCATCATCATCATCATCATCTTCATCTTCATCATCATCATCATCTTCTTCTTCTTCTTCTTCTTCTTCTTCTTCTTCTTCTTCTTCTTCTTCTTCTTCTTCTTCTTCTTCTTCTTCTTCTTCTTCTTCTTCTTCTTCTTCTTCTTCTTCTTCTTCTTCTTCTTCTTCCTCTTCCTCCTCTTCCTCCTCTTCCTCCTCTTCCTCCTCTTCTTCTTCCTCTTCTTCCTCTTCTTCCTCTTCCTCTTCTTCTTCTTCTTCTTCTTCCTCCTCCTCCTCCTCCTCCTCCTCCTCCTCCTCCTCCTCCTCCTCCTCCTCCTCCTCTTCTTCTTCTTCTTCTTCTTCTTCTTCTTCTTCTTCTTCTTCTTCTTCTTCTTCTTCTTCTTCTTCTTCTTCTTCTTCTTCTTCTTCTTCTTCTTCTTCTTCTTCTTCTTCTTCTTCTTCTGACTATGGAGGGCTACATTTATAGATCAAGCTCTTGGAGAAAAAGAGGTTATACAAGGATTGTAAGACCATCTCTTCTACAACAAGAGAAAGCATGAGGTGTGTCTACCACAATCTTGGAATCATTCAATTTGCTTGCTTCCTTGTGAACTTGATGATTTGGAGAGGGGAAGAAAGTGGCGAGGTGAGAGCTAGTCTATCGAAGAATGTTGAACTCCTAAAAGAATAGGAGCCCTACTCATGTTCCATTGTTACTGCATGGAAGGATTAACAAAGAACAATCTCATGTGGATCAAGCTTTTATGGCTAATCAAAAAAGTAAATAAAAATATAATCTTTTCGCTAGAAGAAGAAGGCTGATATGGATGATAAGAAAAAAGAGAGTCAAATTCGTTGTAGGTGTTGTAAGGCAAAATATCATGTCATTAAGGATTATCCTTAATTGGATATAAAAGAGGCTAGTATGGCTATTTTTGATGATGCATCTCTATCTATAATCAGAATGTACAAACATTGTGCAAGGTGTAGAGAGGGAATTTAGTGTGTATAATCTACCCTTTACACTAATATTGCATGGTTTTTGTGGATTCAAATGTATGGTACTTTAACAGTGGTGCCAGTAAGCATATTACTTCTCATTGTAGTGTGTTTCCTTCTCTTGAGTCAACTTCTAAAGGCAATAGTGACACATGTGTCACTAACTCCTAATATCATATTAAAATAATTGGCAAAATTGTATTGACTCCTACCAATGGTAGTATTTTCACACTTGTAGAAGCTTTGTATATACTAGAAACGAAGAAAAATTTGTTAACAATCTTTGCACTTGCTAAGATTCACATGATTCTGAAGTTTGTTGATATAAAACATATAATTCATGATCTTTGATGTTATGACATAGTTATTCACTATGTCATGAGTTGTACAAGCTCTCGTCACTATGGTAAATGTGTGGAAGGCATGGTAATAACTATTGTAAATGTATGGAGGACATGGTATATCTATTGCAAATTGTAGAAGGTAGGCTAGGCAAACTTTGGCATGCACATTTTGGTCTTCTGAATTTTACTAGTTTGTTGCATCTACAAAAACTTGATATGGTATCTTTGTTGCCTACTCTTTAGGAACCTAAAAACACATTTCAAAAGATAATTTAGTGAGAGCTATTCACAAACTACAATATGTATATAGATGTTTGTGGTCCAATGCAAACACTTGCTTCTGGCAAACTAAAAATTTATTAGGATGTACAGTGGGAACTCTTTGTTTTGATTGGCTAGGGGGGAGGGGGAGCATATGTCTAAGGAATTTCATACATATCTAGCTGAACATGGAATAAACTAAGGGGGGAGCATATGTATAAGGAACTGCATACATGCCTAGATAAACATAGAATAAAACACCAATGTACAATGCCATATACACCACATAAAAGTGTTATAGTTGAGAGGAAGAACATCTCTCATGAAGATGGCATGGTGCATGATCAAGCTTTGCCATGTAGTTTCAAGCTTGTGGCCTCAAGCTATTTTATGTGCAATCTATGAAGTTAAAAGGTGTCCCACTAAGGTGTTGTTGTCTATCACTCCACATGAGGCTTGGCATGGCAAAAGGAAATCTATTTCTCACTTGCATGTTTTTGGTTGCTTAGCTTAGGCTTTGATAACAATGCAACAATGCAAGAAATTAGATGATAAGGTTATAAAATACATATTTGTTCATAGCAATATTGAAAGTAAAGGCTATAGGTTATACCATCCACAAACTAAGGGAACTTTGGTCAATTGTGATATTGTCTTTGTGGAAAATGCTTTTTAGATTTTACTTTCTTGTACTAAAGAGACTAATGAATATTCAAAGGATGTCTATGACACTTTCTTGCCTCTTTTTGATGGGGTCCAATCATATGTAGAACCAAATGTATACTCACAAGATGTCTATGCCACTTTCTTGCCTCTTTTTGATGGTGTGTAGTCACATGTCTATGACACTTTTCAATGGTATGTAGTCACATGTAGCACCAAATGAGGCAATTTTTCAGCCTACCAAGTTTCTCATAATTCCATAAATCATCCTATTTCTGATACAAATCTAAATGATACACTTCTTGATGAGAAAGTAGAGATTGAACCATCCAAGATTATGCCAAAATGGATAGTGCAAATGTTACATGACAATGAAGTGGATGCACCTTTGTCTAGTGAGACTTGCTTTGGCTCTTGTAGTATCTCTTATGCATCAAATTGTTATGCATTGGTTATTTCTAGTCTCTATGGTAAGAATTTCTTTTAAAGAGGCACAAAAATTTGAAATTTAGTTGGTTGCTATGCAATCTAAATATGATACAATTGTAAAAGATGATGCTTAGTTCTTCTTTGACTTGCCTCCTAGAAAAAATGATATTTGTACTAAATGGATTGAAAATTGAAGCGTACGTGTAGTGTTGATCATTTACAAGGCTCAACTTGTGAAACTGCATTTTTGAATGGTGATTTACATAAGGAATTGTATGGTTCTCAAACTTTGTGGTTTTGTGTAGGAGCAAGAAAAGGAAGTGTGAAAATTGGAAAAGGCATTGTATGGTCTAAAGCAAGCACCTCAAGCTTGGTACGAGAAGATAAATGCATACTTGATTGTACATGATTTTTAGAATAGTTTAACCAAGCAGACTTTATTATATATCATACGTAATAGTGATATGCCTCTAATAATTCTGGTTTATATTGATCCCATGTCTTTTTAGAATAGTTCAACCAAGTGTACCTTATATGTCATACATGAGAGTGATGTGCCACTAATCATTTTGGTTTATATTAATGCCATGTTGCTCACTGGTCTTAATGAGTCACATATTGTTGATTTTAAGACTTAGTCAATCTAGCTTTTGACATGTTAGAATTAGGCTTATTGCATCATTATTTTTACATTTAGTTCAAGCACTACAATTGAGATGTTGCTTTGTGCTAGACAAAGTATGTTGAGACATTGGTGCAAAAACTTAGTCTTGAAGACCACAAGCCTATTGCCACTCCTATGGACCAAGGTTTGAAGTTGAGTCTTCGTCATTCAAGGACTACTTTTTATTTCTATCTCCATCAAACAGGGTGTTGGATGTTTCATTTATGGGTGTATTATGAGGCATGGCATTCAATTTGTAGTCTCACAGATAAACACATTTATGTATAGCCCAAGCACTAAGCATTGGCAGGTAGTGAAGCATGACACCTTTGTTGGGCTAAACATACAACAATTAGGACATTAGACAAACTCTTATTCTTTCAAGAGTTTGAACCTCCTTGGTCAACTATATCTCACATAGCCTTCTCATGATCTACTCTAAACTAACCATGCATTCTTTCTCCCACCCTCAAAAGCAAAGAGAACAAACTAGTGTTGAGTTATAGTGAACTACCATTTTACCTTTCCACATTATAGTCTAAAGCTTGAAGTCAAGTGTTCACTCCAAAATCCACAATTCAACTTCTTCACATTATGAGCATATTGCCATTGAGAGAAGATGATGGACGAGAAGGAGGAGGAGAAGAAAGAGAAACCTTCACCTCACCAAGTCTCTCACACTCAATCCTACAAACTTCCTCGTCTCTATTTCTTAACAAGATGGGATGGAGAGAGGGAGAGAAGAGTTTCACCTTAACAGGTCCCTCGCTCTTGTGTACACTCTCACATTTGTCTCTCTCCTTCACTCTCAAGCAATGGTTACACAAGAAGAATAGTAGCTCAAGTTCACACTCGTAGGAATAGCTTGTTACATTCAATTTCGAGACTTATACACAAAAAAGTTAGGACCCCCTTGTAAAGTAGGGTTTTCACTACTTTTTGGGTATCTACACTCTTTATGGGCTCACAATTAGTCCTCCTCTCAATGCATGCTTCTTCCTAATGTTATTGGACCTAGTCTAGGCTAAAAATGAATAAAATACATTGTCATAACCCTCATATCATTTACAAATTGACAAGTGCATTTTGGATGGAAGTGATCCTTGCTCTCATAGAATAACACAAACACAATTATGTTGTCCCTTAATAAAATTGTTGGAGCTAAGGAGAATGGAGATTATATAGAGATGTGAAGAGAGAGAGAGAGAGAGAGAGAGAGAGAGAGAGAGAGAGAGAGAGAGAAGAGATGCTATGTTTGTGGTGCCTCCATAGCTCTCTTGTGAGAAACACCTTATTTTCTTATCACTCAAAGGATAAAGAATTGGTGTGTATATATAGTTAGGGTTGGTGAGTAAGATAGGTGGCCAATCACATTGGCATTTACCCCAACAACCTCCTAGTTAAGAGCCAATGTAACTCTAAGGGGGACAAAAGAATGAGAGAATGTGTGAGGTATAATTTATATGAGTCACCCTCACCCAATTCCCATCAACTCTCTGCAATGTGCAAACTTTTCAAAGTGTGGAATTTTGGTGAAAAGGTCTATAGGGTTATCATCAGTATGAACTTTGCCAAGCCCAACTTGCTTGTCCTCAAGCACCTATCACATAGGATTCTTTGCCAACATGACATGTCTTCACACAAAGGCCCATGTCTCCTACTAGATGAATAAGCCATATGTGTTCTTTATATGCCTCTATGGCTACAACATACTTAGCTTTAGTGGTAGATAATTCCATGCATTTTTTCAAGTGAGACATCCATGAGATTGCACCACCATATTAGGTAAAAACATATCTTGTGTTTGACTTTCTATTGTCAACATTCCTTGCATAGTTTGCATACACCACTACTACTTATCCCAATGCATATGCACATATCTCTTGTACCACTCAAGTATCTCAAGGTGCTTCCACTTCTTTCCAATGCTTCTTGCTAGGATTTGACATATACCTACTCACTAGTCCCACTATAAAAGTAATGTCCAAACAAGTGGTAATTATAGCATACGTGAGAGTGTCCACACATGATGAATGTGGAACCATAGCAACTTTAGCACTCTCCTCATCATATTTGGGACAATTATTAGTGCTAAGATTCTTATATGGAGGCAATGGAGTATTAATTGTCTCCTCTCTCCGTATTAAAATGATGTAAGACTTTGCTAACATAGTCTTTTTGGGATAGATTAAGCAATCTTTGTCCTATCCTTGATTATGTACATGCTAAGAATATGATTTTCATGTCCCAAGTCCATTTCAAATATTTTCATTAACATTTTATTTAGGGCATCAATCTCATACTTGTTTTTCCTAGTTGTCAACATATCATCTATACTATTCGTTAAGGAGAGGTGGGGGCGGGTGCCACGTGGCAGCCCCCACCTCCCCCACAAAAAAAAAGAGAACGCGGGGGCGGGTGCCACGCATCCAGCACCCGCCCCCCACAAAAATCGCGCCCGCCCCGGCGCAAAGCACCGGGGCAAGTCTAAGCGCGGAGCGCCTAGTCCATATAAAGGAGCAACACTATCAAGCTTCCATCTTTAGCCTTTCTAACATATAAGCAATGTTCTATCTCACTTATCTTGTAGCCATGGGACTACATAAAGGCATTAAATGTATTGTAACATTCCCATAGGGCATGTTTCAATCCAAAAAGACTCTTCATTATCTTGTAGACAAGGTTTTCTTTACTATACTCCAAAAACACTCTAGTTGATGCATTTAGATCTCATCATGAATATCACCATGTAGAAATGTTGTGTTGACATCCAATTGTAGGGTTCTATGTCATCTTTAGCCATTAAGGCAAACAATGTGTGAAAAGTAGACAATTTTACCATAGTTGAAGATATCTAATCAAATTTCATAGCTTTTTCTTGCTTAAAACATTTGTCTATTAACCTTGCTTTTGTAGGTTGGTTTTGGATGTCGAATCCCAACATGTCTACTAGTTTAGTATCTATACTTCTTATGGGCCTCAACTACTTCTAAGAATGACATCTTGGATCTACTCCTATAAATTGAAGTTAGTACCATTGTAGATGATGAAGCCATTTTTTCAAAATAACAACTGACTACTATTAAGTGACGGCAACCAAAAAATCAACAATTTGTATTGCTATGAAACTCACTAACTTACTGCAACACTTGCTTAGTATAGCCAAAACTTAGAGATGATAGAAAATGAACCATTGATTAGCAATAATACACATATCATTGTCCAAACACTGTGAGAATCACTACATATAATTAAAATATGGTATTGCATCATCAATGCTTCCTGCCAAATATAACAACATAACAACACCCAACTCATTCAAAGTACATCAGAAGATTGATCTCCCTAAAACCACTATAATATATCAAGGAACAATGTTCTTGCTCATTCACAAGAAAATATGCTTGCACAATATGACAATATATGTAGCTCAGGAAATACTACAATATATGCATCCAAGTCTCTACTCCTATATCACTTGTTGCATACAATAGTAGCCTACAACAAACTCAAAAACTCTAAAATCTATCATCTATAACTTGTGTAAAATAATGTGCAACATGAAACTACTTGTTTCTAATAGTTCATCATAGGTTACCAATACTCGAATGTCTCTAGTGGACACTATAAGCCTTGACCTATTTTACAAATTTTGAATAACCTATGTAGAATTGTAGAAAAATATGAAATAGCCTATGTAGCACTTATAGGTTAAAAATGGAGCCCAAAAATACATCAAATAAAAAAATAGAGCATATGAGCCCTTACATGCTCACCTTGAGAATTTGTGGACCTCTTTGTATACATCATATCTCATCTAAAATAGAGACCATGAAAATTTTTATTGGTGGTATTGGCTAGAGATTCCCTCATGCTCTAAAGCTGGACAGTTGTTGGAGATGCAACGAGAATGTAGATTGTGTGTGTGTGTGTGTGTGTGTGTGTGTGTGTGTGTGTGTGTGTGTGTGTGTGTGTGTGTGTGTGTGTGTGTGTGTGTGTGTGTGTGTGTGTGTGTGTGTGTGTGTGTGTGTGTGTGTGTGTGTGTGTGTGTGTGTGTGTGTGTGTGTGTGTGTGTGTGTGTGTGTGTGTGTGTGTGTGTGTGTGTGTGTGTGTGTGTGTGTGTGTGTGTGTGTGTGTGTGTGTGTGTGTGTAGAGAGAGAGAGAGAGAGAAGATACTATGTTTGTGGTGCCTTTAATAGCTCTCTTATGAGCGGTACCTTATTATCTTATCATTCGAATAAGAAAGAATGAGTATGCACGTATATAATTAGGGTTAGTGAGTAAGATGGGCAGTCAACCACATTGGCCTTTACCCCAACAAAAATTACAATTACCCAAAAACAATCCAATGAAGCCCAAAATTCAATACATTTTTCAAAAATATATTGTGGTACTTGTGCTTCAACTTGCTTTGCTTTGCCCTTCCAAAAATCTAGTTAAATTTACCTCCTTCTTAGATGAGTGCTACTCCCATGGCTCTCATGTCAAGAGTAATAGGCTAAAATCTTGCACCAGAGATGCAAAATATTGGGATCATTAATGATCAAATAGACTTGTTGGAGGAGTGGCAATTATCATTGTACTTGGTAGCTGGTGACTAATGTTGTGATTGGTGACAAAGCTTGTAGAGTTCAGTTGCATTGGTAAAGGAAGAGCTGAATGATGATCCCTTCTTGTTAGATCAAGCTTAAATGGTAGGGAAATGGGTTGGATATTGTAGAACATGGAAGATTCATTGTTGTCAAAGTAGAAGTGATGGTTGAAGAGTCCCTGTGAACTTTTGTAGTCACAAAGGAAAACCTCACATGTATTCACCTTCTAAGGGGATGGTAGTTTTCTTTGCTTATTCATAAGGCATGTTTTGTTGTTGGTTTGGGATATAGGTCAAATCCAAAGCAAACTTGAAGTGTTGTTTCACTTTTGAGGACCCAAATCATATGTAGGTTTATGGTGCACAATATGTGAGTGTACGTGCTTGCACATGCTATTATTTAGTTAGAAGATTACTCCATGGGTTCTTCATATTGATGATAATTGATAAAGCAAGGAACTTGAGTACATGGAAAAATTGTTGATGATGAGGAAAAGGGCTAGTTGAAAGTTAATCAAGGGAAGACACTAGGACTATAGCTTGGAGTCCAACCCAAGTAAATCTTGAAGCATATGGTTCTTCATTGGATCACTATGGTAGTAGGTTGATGTAATTGGGATTTTTGGCTTGAAGTTCCTTTTCTTTCTTGCTACAAGATTGATTTGTAGGAATTGGCACAAATGAGATAAAGTAAAGAAAAGAAAAGAGCAAGTGTCTTAGGGAAATAGGTCTAAAAAAGACAATATGAGACATCCTTAGTGTGACCTACTCTTGAACCTAAAGTGACTATGGGGAAATTAGAAAGAGGGGCTAGGGGCTTAGAAATGGAAAATGCCAACCAAGGCCACTAGACATTCCTAACTTGAGGACCCCTAGGTGTTGTGTGGTGCTCATGGTTTTTTTATTTAAAAAATCCAATGGCCTGTGATTCGGCTTGCAACCTTACAAGATATAAGTTGGAAATGTAAGAGATTGGTCTACTCTTGAAGATAGTAAAGCCTTATGAAGGATGGTGTACTTGAGTGCATGCAATGTAGTTTGAGCTAAGAAAATTGAGGCATAGTTTCTAATTGTTGAAGACGTTGTCAAAGAATAACCATAAGTGTTGATGAAGACTCATGTTATTGTTGGAGCAAATTGCAAGTTGATTACCAAAGTAAATGTTAAAGGACTTTTTGCTTGTATAAGTCAAGCCTAGTTGTTGGTTCTTGAATTCTTTGACTCTTATTGTGGCTCCAAAATGGTTTCATGTTTTGATGTTTCTATAGCTTAGGATCTTCAAGGAAAGCTTCTCCTGTTGATGTTATCTTCAAGCTTGGAGTTTCCAATGCTATGTTTGTCACATGTTATTATCATGTATTACTTTAATAAAATTTGAGAGTAACATGCAATTGATTCTAACTCAACAAACTAGAAATATTTTGACTATAAATTAAAATTTCCACCACTTTTTTGGCACTATAATGCATACCTCCTTTCCTCCCCCACACAATGATATATTGCAATGCTTCCAAGCATCATCAAAGTAGTGCTCTTGTGATGTGTGCGAGTTTTTCCTATTTGGAAAATTATTTATACACAAATACAATGAGAGTGTTTATTTATAGGTGGGCCATGGTACAATGTCACTCTACTTTGGAATGAACCTTCATAAAAATCAAGATTGTACTAAAGAGAGGGAGCATCAATTTTAGAAGATGTGGTAACATTACCAATAATGATAGATAATAAATCACATTTCCAATCGTGTCATTATGGCCTAGCCAACTAGCAACATGAAATTCTTCCTTTTTTGAGTAGTTTGTCAAGAAAATGGAGGCACTACAATTCTTCAAATAGTGTGTCACCTTGTATGATGATTGCAATCACGTTAAGAGAAGTGGGAGCTATATATGTTAGATCACACATGGATTTTTTGATAGCTCTTCTTTTCTCTGCAATAGTCATCAACAACTAATAGCCTATCTAGGCATTGGAAACACAGATGGAATATCATTCTCATTCAAAAATGTTATGCCCTTATGCTTTTTGCTTTAGCTCTTCTATTTTCTTTAAGCTCTTTTGAAAGCACTAACTATAAAAATATGGAATCCACTATCGATGCTTAGCTCTATGTTTCAAAAAAAACTATTCAAGTTCATTAATAGTCTATGGGTATTAGATGCCAATATGCTTGTGTTCTTCGCATGTCACTAGTAGTGCGAGAAGTCATTCATACCCCTTTAGCCAAATGCAAATGTTGTCTTGCACATAAACTCAAGAAATGACATTATTTGATCCTCAATGTCATCAATGCACTTAGTTATTGGTTGATTATCCTTTCTTGCAATCTCTTCTGTCATCTCTGATAGTGATCTCTTGATTAACCTAGGATTTAAATTCGCTAGAATTTTTAGTCAAGAGGATCATGTCTTGTGAACTACTAATTTGGCTGTTGTTGCGGAGCGTGTATCCCTTTGTGTTGTTGAAGTTGTTGAGGCTTATTCCTTGATTAAGGTGATAGGTTTGGTCATAGTCAGAGGTTGTGATTGTTTGGGTTCTACTTTGGATTGGAAAGTAGTAATATTGATTCAATGGATTTAGAAATGGTGGTAGCCAATAATGATTGGTTGCTTGGATCCTTGGATTGATTGGAAGTTGTAAGAAGCTGGGAATACTTAGAATACTAATAATATGCCATGTCACATTGACACTGGTATATAAGGAGAGAAGTTGTAATTTTTCACATCTTTTTGACATATCAATACATTTACAATCTTTCTCTCCCTTCTTGCTCCAAGCTTCCATGGCTTCTTCATCTTTCCTGTCTTTCTCTCTCCAATTCTAGTCTTTCTCTCTCCTCGTCACTCTATTTCTCTCTCTTCCTGCAGTCTTTCTCTCTCCTCTGCAGTCTTTCTCTCTCCTCTTCTTCTCTCCCTAGTTCTCTCTCTGACAAGTGGTATCAGAGCTTCAGTCTTTGATCCATTATTCTCTTCCATTTTCACTCCTATTTTCCTATTTCAAAACCAATTTCAGACAAAAAATGGTACAAGACAGTGACTAGTGGAGTGCTGCAGGACAACTACAGTTAGCAATGACTACATCTGGAGATATTCAAGGTCAGATATGGCGGGTAAAGGCTTAAATGGCTGGACGTCATCAAATTTTATGCAAAAATGGAGGTAACTAGGGTAAAGGATGGTTAACCGGGCTTAGTTAGAGACTAAACTACAGTTAGTTTTCAAAAGAGGTCTTCCTTTCCTCTTTCCTCAAGCTCTGCCCAAGCTTTCATGGAGTTTGCTGGTTGAGATCTCTTCTTTTCTCACTGATCTTTGCTCTCCATCAACAATGGCCTGCATAATGGCACTCTAGACATCAAATGCAACAAGTTGAGCACCAATCATGCCCTGTAGAAGCTACCACGTGGCCTGGACAACAGCCCGAAATTTGCGCTGATTTTTCCAGCCATGTTCTCCTCCAGTTCTCAGCCAATCTTCAGCTATGGTGCTTCTAATTCATCATTGGCAGTGATTTCTTCAAGGTTTTGGTGTGTTTACTCCAAAATAGAGCCATATTTCTCAGCTTTTCACTCTCTTGAAACCCTACATGAACAGTCCATGGGCAGCCATGAAAGCTTCAGCCCAAGCTTCCATTTCTTGACAATTTCTTGAAGATTCTTCATCCTTTTGGCCCGTGGAATCATTTCAGCAAGGATTCTTCAACAAATTGCAAGGATTAAGCACGGGATGGCTTAAGATTGAAGATCAAGAGCTTCTATGGAGCAAAAATTTGGGGGAAACGGGTTTAATGCTTCAATTTCAAGCATTTGAAGCTTCAAGATTGGTCCCAACCATCATATAAGCAAGCTTCATGGATTATTTTGCTAACATTGGACAACTGGGAGCCCTATCAAGCATTTGGCAAGTTATTTTCAGCCATGTCAAGGTATTTCTCTTCAATTTTTAATCTCTCTCATTAATCCAATTGCTGAGCTTAAGCCATTTGACTGAGAGATTAAAGAATTGAAAATTTTCATCAAATTCTCAGCCAACCTTTGCTTGAATTCATCTATTCAAGAATGCAATGCTTGCCTAATGCATATTAGCTTCAATCAGTGAATGAAAGGCCTCAATCTGAGATTTCAGCATAACATTTGAATCTTATGGACTGAATACATTGATTGATTCCTTTGCTTACTCTAATCCAATTGATTGGTTGATTCTCTTTTGCCTAAATTGGAAAATTGTAAAGGGTAAGTACTAGCAATCAGTGAGTCATTGAATTGCATAGGTAAAACCCTTCTCCCATCTCAAGTTCTTTTATCTCAATCAATGGCATCTCATGAAAGGCTGAATGAATATTTTTCAATTGCATATCATGCTGATTGCTTAGCACACTAGCCTCTGCCATGTTGATATTCCCACCGAGGAAAAAGGTGGATGCCGGGGGAGATAGTGGGACAAAAGAGAGGTGACCCTCCCTCACTATCGAAGATCCCGAAGGGGTGCAACCAACCGACTCGGGGGGAACTTTGCCCACCTCCCGGTGATTCGAAGCCCGTGTAGGGAGCCTGTCCTGCCGTTTTATCCCTCACACAGGTACAGCGAGTGGAGAATTGAAGATTGAAGACTTTCCAACGACTCAAGTACCTACTGGAGTAAAATAGGGTAAAACAGGGCATTTTCAGGTTACCCACAGGGTATTTACAGGTGGATACAGGTACACCCTTTGATACTGAAGTACAGGTGCAGGTACTACAGGGTACCCACAGGTCCTATATACCCTTTTGCAGGGTTTGGTAGCCATTTGAGATTACTTTCTTGCATTACAGGGTCAAAACAGGGCACTTACAGGTCTAAACAGGGTGTAGGACTGGACAGTTCAGACTCTGAAATTCAGTTACAGAATTTTCTGTCCTAAACCTGTTAATAGCGTGCTATAGCTCATCTCGAAGAGGGCATTGTAAGCTTCGATTCGCACAAAAAAGTTTTGCAATCGGAGTTTTCTAGCCAAAGTTATAGCCGTTTTACTGACAGGGGGTACTGCAGGACTGCACTAGTATGGCAGGGCATAAAGGCAAAAATAAGGTCCAGGAGGACTATGCACAGCAAATCAGGGATTCTATGATGAAAAGCACATTTCAAGAGAACCCTGAAGAGCCTCAACAAGGAGAAATTAGTATGCTCAATGATACTTTGTGTGCCCATGAACTAAGGCATAGAGAGCGACATGAGGCCATGCTATCAAGAATGGATCAGATGGTTCAATCTACTGATCAGACCAAGGCTTCTATTGATAGATTGGTAATGTCCAACGATCTACTCATGGCACAAATCTCTAAACTTTTACAATTACAAGTGGCATCAAAAGAAGCTAATGAAAAGGCCTGCTCAAATACTGACCCTTCAGTCCCACTTCAGCCATCCAACCAAAATGGTCATGGAGATGGAATCATTGGAAGAAGAGGTATTCCAAATAGTCAGTATGAAGTGGAAGAAGCTTCACAAAGGCATGATGACTATTTGGGCAGCTTGAACGGAGCCAATACTCAAGCTTTTGGATTGCATACTCAGCATTCTAGGGGTGCTTTACCAACAGGAAGATTACATGGTAATTCTCAGCCACCTGTTGGAAGATATCAGTCTCAATTTGGAGGTTTTGTACTTGGAAATTCTGATCAGCCAGTTTTGGGACAGCAACCCTTCCACGATAGAGAATTCAAGGACAAAATTGTTTTATCCAAATTCAATGGCCAGTCATCTTCACCATCAGAATTAGAGGAATGGACCTCTAAGATGGAGTCTTATTTTGACATATTTCCAAAAACTGATGTTATGAAGATACACTTTGCCTCCTTGCACTTAGAAGGATTTGCTCACACTTGGTGGAGGTATATCAAGAAAGAGAATGTACTTATTGAGAATTGGGAAGCTTTCAAGGCACTTATGGCTGAAGTCTTTGTTTCACCTCTTGAAAAAGAGAAGTTAGAACGAAGATGGTATGCTTTGGAACAAAGGGGCCTAAGTGTAAGAGAATATACAAACCAATTTCTCAACTTGACCATGTATGTGGAAAACATCAGTGATGAGGCCAAGTTATACAAGTTCATGTATGGTTTAGAACCATCCTTGTCAGCTGATGTTATGGCGCAAAATCCTACTTCACTTTTCAAAGCTATTGAGCTTGCAGAGCGCTTTGGAAGGAAGTATAGGAAAGAGTCTTCATTTCAGCCAAGTTATGGACAGCCAAGGACTGTTTTAAAGCAAGGGCAAGTTGGTAACAATTATGGCAGCAATCATATGCCTAGTGGGAGCTTACGGATACCAACTTATCCTCCATTTAATGCTTCTAGGATTCAAAGCAATTTCAGGACAGCAAACAGTCCAAAGGTTGAATTTAAGCAAGGTGACAATAAGCCTAAGTCTACTTCAACCAATACAAATTCCAGAAATATTCCCATGGATCTTTACAAGGAAAGAAAGGACAAAGGCTTATGCTTCAAGTGTGGAGAAAAGTATACTCCTGACCATGCTTCAAAGTGTGTATACAAAAATGCCAAGCCAAAAATTCAGAGTATGCTAGTTCTTGAGGACCTTGAAAATGACATAGATGAAGTTAATGCAGTCCCAATCAATGCTGAAAATGAAGATTTCGAGGATGATGGTGGACAGGAGTACTTCTATGATCCATCTGACTCTTTCCCTTTTGATCCAGGTGGTGATATCCCATTTGATCCTAGTGGATTTTGTAATGAGTTGCCTGCTGCCACTAATTGTTCTACATCTATGGATGCTTGGACGGGATCTAAGAACCCTAATACACTTCGTATGAAGGGAAGCATATGTGGAAAGCCAGTGTTCATCCTGATAGATAGTGGCAGTACCCACAGTTTTGTCAATAAATCCATTATGTACAAGTTGAATTGTGTTCCCACCGACTTACAGCAGCCCATTAGAGTACAAGTGGCTAATGGTGAAGAGGAAATCAGCACACTGATTTGTCCACAGGTTTCTTTGCAGATGGCTGAAAATTTTGAAGTCAAAGTAAACTTGATCACTTTGGAAATGGGGCCCATAGATATTGTACTTGGTTGTGATTGGTTGATGACCTTAGGCAGGATTACTATGGATTTCTCACAGTTATATATGGAGTTTTTCTCCAATGGACAGCTCATTCGTTTACAGGGGATCCCTAGTAAATCTGATTTTCAGCTTATCACCATTCAACAACTCAAGAAAGAGTACAAGAAGCGCTCACAGATATTTGTATTGCATTTGAACAAAGAAACACAGGATTAGTCCAATAATTCAGCAAACCATCTAGCCTTGACAACTCTTCTTGAGGAGTACAGAGATTTATTTGAAGTACCTACTTCATTGCCTCCTAAGAGAGCGGTGGATCACCCCATTGATTTGGAACCCAACTCAAAGACAATCAATAAGCCACCTTACAGACTATCAAAATGTGAACGAGAGGAAGTAGCCAAGCAAATCAAAGAGCTTCTTGAAATGGGATTTATTGAACCCAGTTCTTCACCGTATGCATCCCCAGTCCTGTTAGTCAAAAATAAAGATGGATCTTTCAGAATGTGCATTGACTACAGGGATCTTAACAAGATAACATTGAAGAACAGGTATCCTATACCCAGGATAGATGATTTGCTTGATGAGCTTAAGGGGGCTCGATTCTTCACGAAGATTGATTTGAGATCAGGGTATCATCAGATTCGCATGAGAGAGGGTGATGAGGTCAAGACTGCTTTTAGGACTGATCGTGGGCTCTACCATTTCTTGGTGATGCCATTCGGCCTTACAAACGCTCCAGCTACCTTTCAAAGCCTGATGAATAAGATTCTACAACCTTTCCTCTTTCAGTTTGTCTTGGTGTTCTTCGATGACATTTTGATCTATAGCAAGACTTTTCAGGATCATTTGTCGCATATGAGGAAGGTTTTTGATGTGTTGTGACATCATAGGCTTTTTGCTAAGGAGAAGAAGTGTTCTTTCATGCAGACTGAAGTGGAATACTTGGGACATATAGTCAGTGAAAAAGGAATACAGGCTGATCCCAAGAAGGTGCAATGCATAAAAGATTGGCCAACGCCTACTACTACTACCTCTCTTAGAGGATTTCTTGATCTATCTTCATTCTATCGCAGATTTATAAAGCATTATGCGGCAATTGCAGCCCCTTTAACTGACAGGTTGAAGAAAGAGGCTTTCTTTTGGGATTCTCTTGCAGATAGCAGCTTCAACCAGTTAAAGGAATTACTTACCTCCGCTCCTATTCTTGTATGCCCAGATTTCTCTAAAGAGTTTACTATACAATGTGATGCTAGTGGCCGTGGCATTGGGGCTGTTTTGCTTCAGGAGCATGGAGTAATTGCATTTGAAAGCCGTAAGCTTACTGATAAGGAGATGGCCATGAATGTTTATGATCAGGAAATGTTGGCTATTTTGCATGCAATTAAGAAATGGCACCATTACTTATATGGCAGCCGATTCAGAGTACATAGTGATCATCGCGTACTCAAGTATTTCCTTACTCAGTCAAATCTTACTCCAAAGCAACGACGATGGGTAGCAACATTACAAAATTATGACTTTGACATCACTCATACAAGGGGCAAAGATAACATAGTGGCTGATTCTCTCTCTCATATGTGGGCCTGCAAAGTATCAGCCATGACGGAATTACATAGTGATTGGATTGAAGAGCTACAAGAGGCATATCTCTTAGATGAGGAATTCAGCCAAATCTTTCAGAAATTACAGCAAGGTCTTATGGAAGAAAACTCACATTACCAGCTTAAAAATGGTCTTATTTGGTGGAAGGGCAAGATTGTTATTCCCTCTACTTCTTCTTTCAAGCGAAAAATTATGGAGGAGATGCATTCTTCGCCTTTAGCTGGACACTTGGGAGTTTTCAAGACTTATGACAGGATCAGCAAGAGCTTTTATTGGAAAGGACTGTGGAAAGATGTCAAAGACTTCGTTATGAAGTGTATGCCTTGTCAGCAAAATAAGGATATCACCCATAAGCCAGGGGGTTTATTGCAGCCATTGCCTATTCCTACGGGTAAATGGACTCATATTACTATGGACTTTATCACTGGCTTACCTACTACCAAGAAGGGGTGGAATAGTATTTATGTGGTGGTTGACAGACTCACCAAAGCAGCTCATTTTATCCCAATAAAAATTCAGTTTACTGCTTCTCAGGTGGCCAACCAGTTTATGGAGCATATTTTCAGATTGCATGGATTATCGCAGGTGATTGTCCATGATAGGGACTCAAAGTTTATGAGTAACTTTTGGCAAGCAGTATTTACATCTATGGGTACCAAGTTGGCTCCATCTACGGCTTATCATCCCCAAACTGATGGACAAACAGAGAGAGTTAATAAATGGTTGGAGACTTATCTTCGCCATTTTTGCTATGATGTCCAAACCTCATGGGATTCTTGGTTACACCTAGCTGAGTTTGCTTATAATAATTCCACTCATGTGAGCATAGGAGTTTCACCCTTTGAGGCTTTGTATGGTTACAAGGTGCCCCTACCCACAGTCATTTTTAACGAAAAGATCAACCCTCATGGGAAGGAAGAGTTGGAAAGAATGCAAACCCTTCTTCAGCAATGCAAGGTGAATCTAAGGAAGGCTCAAGATCAGATGAAGATATATGCTGATAAGAAGAGGAGGCCTTTAGAGTTCCAGGAAGGAGAGCTGGTTTTGTTGAAGGTGCCCAAATCCAAGTACTCTACATTGAAATATGGATCCAGTAATAAGCTTGCCCACAGATTCTATGGCCCTTACAGGATCCTTAAGCGGATTGGAGATTTGGCATACAGACTAGAGCTTCCCTCTTCTACAAAGATTCATAACGTCTTCCATGTTAGTCAGCTCAAGCCCTATTATGGTGATCCAGTGGATTTAGTTGATGAGCTGCCACCTATTGATGAAGATGGTATCGTTCAGTACATCCCAGAGGCTGTTATAGGTCAGCGTGAAAAGAAGCTTCGATCACGTTCTATTGTGGAATATTTGATTAAATGGAGAGGTTTACCCTCTGAAGAGGCTTCTTGGAGACCCGATTCAATATTGGATGAGTATCCATACTTGAAGGATACATTGGTGGCTGAAGCCTATTGCTTATGGAGCTAGTATTGGTGCAAACTGGTTCAGGACAGCACGATGTTTTAGAACAGTTTTTGCCATACTTCATTTTCAGAATTGAGCTATCTACATGAGCTTAAAGTACTCTTCAAGAGCTTCGTTTTGATATGTGGTATATCTCATTTGGACACTTCTATCAAAAGTTATGGCAGATTTGGTCTAGCAGGGACTGTTATTTCAGCAAGCTGTCTACTTTCTTCTGGAACTATTTGTTGAAGATTCTGTGGCTCCAATGGCTTCTAAAGTTCTTCAAATCATGTATATAGCAGGGTCCACCTTCCGTACTTCAAATTCAGCCCTTGTAATGATAAATTCTTCACTCATTCCCTATTTGTAAAGCTGTAAAACAGAGTAGTACTCTGTTCTATCCATCTTTTCTTTAGCTCTTTCTAGTTTTGTTTTTGGGGACAAAAACTTTTGGGAAGGGATGGATTGTAAGAAGCTGGGAATACTTAGAATACTAATAATATGCCATGTCACATTGACATTGGTATATAAGGAGAGAAGTTGTAATTTTTCACATCTTTTTGACATATCAATACATTTACAATCTTTCTCTCCCTTCTTGCTCCAAGCTTCCATGGCTTCTTCATCTTTCCTGTCTTTCTCTCTCCAATTCTAATCTTTCTCTCTCCTCGTCACTCTATTTCTCTCTCTTCCTGCAGTCTTTCTCTCTCCTCTGTAGTCTTTCTCTCTCCTCTTCTTCTCTCCCTAGTTCTCTCTCTGACAGAAGTCTATTAATCTTATAAGTTTTAGCTATACTCGTGATAACACTCTCAAAGGGAGGATCAATCACTTGATGTTTCCTCATCTTTCCCTTGAGGATTCATTTCTCAAATTGCACAATAGATCCAGGCTATTGCTATTTTATTTTCTATTTTTGTTTGGGTGATGAAAGTTTCTAGAGACTTCGGATGTTTGGATGGACGAGCAATTACTAGAGGTTGTTGCTTGTTTAGCAATGACTAGATGGATTTATTGTTCCCTTTTAGGACTTCCTCTTTCAATTTTATAGTTCTCGGACATTGTTGGTTTCTCTTATGGATTGGCAATTGCATCCCTTTGTTGCACTTGAATGGTTGTAAGGCCAGGTGTGTTCTCTCAATAGGTAACAATTGGCCTTTCTATCTCAATGCATAGGCTTTCTAATACCCATAGTTAGTCACATGCTTGAAAGTCCTTCCAAGTAAGACTTAATTTATTGTATCTTTCTATTTTGCAAGGACATACATCACGATTGGTATGTATTCAATTTCTAGTGTCATAAGATTTCTCCATTTTCCTAGATGTGAATATGGAGATCCTTCGTGAGCTTTAATTGCTATATTTGTTGGTGTAAGTTCTGAGTGTCCAATCTTAGTCCATGCATCATACTTCAAAATGTTAAAATCCAATCTTCAATAACAAGAGCAAAAATGACATGAAATTATTGAGCTTCACAAGAATTGCAACTCGTCAAGATAGTTCCCTAGAAAATAGTATCCTATGAAGGTTGACATCACCTACAATGTTAGTCATCTCATGAGAGCGGCAAAGTACCACCCAAGTATAAGTATGCTTCAATATGACCCCATGTATTGTGAGAACATGCCACTTATGACCATGGTTTGGGTATGGGGAATTGACTCCCCACCCAAGTTGCAACATCATTTACTCCTCATATATAATCATGCATGAAGAAGAATTGCATGTTGCCAACTATTATAGCAGACCTTTCTTATTTTTGTGTGATTGTCATAAGGCTTTCAACTTAGATGCCTTAGTAGAGTTGTAGCATAATATAAATTTTTACAATTGGTGGATGCCTAAAAAATTAACCAACTAAAATTGTAAAATTTAACCTTAGGCAATCTAATGTATGTACCATTTTTAGGGTATGCACACATAGTGTTGCACACACCAAATTCATTATCTTCCACATGTTAAGCTTGCAAAGCTAAGATGCAAAGCTAGGAAGCTTTGTAGCTTCCCTTTGGAGGGGGAAGCGTTTGGATGCAATAGGAGAGTTGGTCACAAGGACCAAAGAATATTATAAAAGCCAAACAACGCAAACCTCTCATTGCTCGTGATGTAAAGGAAAGTGTTGTTTAATTTGGTAGTGCACTCACATGACTTATAAACATGGCCCTAGGAGTCTATAATAGTTCACCTATTGCCTCAGATGTACCATACTCTCCACAAGAGTCAAACCCCACAAGGGACAGATCACCTCTAAGATTGTAGAATATGAGCTATTGCATACTAAAAATGAAGGGGAACAATGCAACACAAAAAAGACAAAAAGAACAAGAGAAGAGGATAATGAATCTAAGCTCTCTTCAAAAGAGGTAGAGCCGAAAGAAGGGGAAAAGAGAAAAAAAAAAAGAAAGCCATAGAGGGATCACTAATAAAGCAAGACTAGGCAATGATCAATGGAGTGATAAAGATATACTTAAAAGAGCAAGCAACGATCAATGGAGTGATAGAGGCATTCATAAAGAAAATGCAAGAACAAGTTGTTGTAATGTAGGAAATAAAGCCTTATAAATAGCTTGAAAATAATTGGCACTAGTTAGTCTTGGAGAAGGACTATAAATAGCAAAGAATGTGCTATTGTAGGTGTCTTTTGTCATTTTAATGAATAATACTTGGAGAGTTAGTTTTAATTTCTTGTTCTTGTCCATTTTCTTAGGTTAACGTAGTCTAGGCTACAGCTTCCAGCCAATTTTCTTATGGTTAGATTAATTCATATTTTACTATTTGGTTAGATTTAGGCTAGTCTAAGGTCCTTCATTTCATTGGCATTAGAGAAGTAGTCTAGATCCAACTAGTAGGTCATTTTCAAGCTTCACATATGGTGTTAGTGGTTAGGACATGTAACTAGAGTTACAATCTTGGTTGCTATATCTAGTCTGGCTGGTGCAGACTTGTACATTTAAGTGTAACTATAGTTGAAGACATTGAAGAGGATCTTGGCAAAGAAATGGCAGTCTCCCTACAATTTTAGTACATTGAGATCAACTTTCAAAGAAAATTTGAAGGACATTTGACAAAATGGGGCTATAGGAGATTATAGAAGACTTAAAAGTCCTACTAATTTTTGAAGGTAGGGTTCCATTTTCTTTTTCCTCATCTTTCTCAAACTTCTCCTCAAGTTTCCATTGAGGAATGACTCATAACTCTTCTCCAAAGCTTTGAATACCTCAAATACCTGTTCTACTTGCTTCTTTTCATCATATCGAGTTGATCAAATAGTTGTTTGCCATAAGAATGAGGCATGTGACAAGCTACAATATAGTGTAGTTTGTGATGTTTGTTGTTGACAATCTGAGACATAAATCTCTATCTTCTCCACCATGACTTCATCAAGTATCAAATACCCTTGCTTATAATTCCTCTCCTCATATGAAGCAAAGCCATAACCAATAAGGCATGCCTTACAAGTTGGATTTCAAGCAATACAAAAAGGAGGTTTTTGTGCCTAATTTACCAACAAATTTAGGGTGAAGCCATGATATGTTTGTTGGAGATCACCGAGATCTAGAGAGCTTAAGAGCTCACTTGAGGTTTGCAAAAGGCTTTGATGTATGTTACAAACTCAAGGGTGACTACTTCCTAACTCATCACCATTTTTGCTTCTTTGTTGATTGTGAGCTAATGGTTACAACAACAAAGTGTAGGGATAGTTGTGTGTATCCTCTTTCTATTTTAGTGCATTGGCAAAATCTTGTGGCTAGGGAATTGCCTTGCAAAATGCTGCAAACCATTTATACTAGCAACTATTTATGTTGCTTCTACTTATTGATGAAGAGCAAGAGCATGTTCTTATTCATGATTCAACCAATTTTTTAAAGACCTTATGAGGCCCTTTGCAATAGTTTGAAGGTGCTACAAATCAACTTATGATTTCCAATCTCTTGAGAGAGCATCCATTTTTTAGCCTGAGAAAGTGACCTCTGCCTCTTATTTTGGCATTCTACCATATGCATTTGATTCATTCTCTTCATCAACTTCTAAAGGGATAGGGGAGCTTTCGACTTTAATTGCAGTAACCTTTCTAAGGTGTGCAGGATCCTAGCCTCAAAAGGAGATTCCTACTCTCCTTTTGTTGATGAGGATCAACTCTAGATTAGAGGATCACATGCTTATTAGAAGTCATTTTTTTAATGATTTCTACAAGTGTAGCTTGATTGAAGTGGATGATCTTTAATATTCTTTCTATGATTTCTGCAAGAGTAGCTTTGATTGAAGTGAACACTATATTAGGGAATTTGGGAATTCTCATATAGTTTGGGAATTCCCAATATAGCTAATATTTGGCCACATGATCAAATATTGTCTCCTTATTTGAAAGTAGAGCCTACCCTACTTACTATATAGGTTGTATTTCCAAGTCCCACTTTGAAGTTAGTGGATGATCTTTAATATTTCGTCTATGATTTCTACAAGAGCAGCTTGATTGAAGCGAATGATCTTTAAAATGAATCCTAAGCACTAAGTAGCCTTTTTCAAAGAAAATTTTGATTGAAATTTGAGGTCCATCAAAGTAGCTTGACATTGAAGTAGGGTGTTTGGATGAGAGAGTGCATGAAGAACTATGGCAAAGACATGAGATTTAGAAGAAGAAAGAGGTTTAAGATATGAATTTTAAGAGTCTACCTACATGTAATCGTTTGTCTTTTGAGAGTGGCCATTTTAATCAGTGCAGCCTAAGAAGTTGAAAACAAACAACCATGTTTTGGCTTGGGGGTTTCAACCAACACAAGTTAATACGTACAATAATCCATCTCCTACATTAGTAATAACAAGCCTGCAAAGATAGGGATTTCAACAAAATAGTCATTCTTTCAATGTAATAATAGGCACATTCTACCTTGTTTAATCAGAGGGAGTTCAACGAATATAGAGTGCTTGTATCACATTCCGCTTTGGTGCTATGAAGCAAATGATGTTGAGGGACATTGAGCCTATTATAAGTTGGCCGATTTGTGCCATATCTTCTAGATCTACTTGAACTTGATGATAGTTTCTTGAACCTCCACTCCAGATCATTGAAGCAAAGAATATGAATTAGCATAATCTACCTAGTTAGGGATCCAATATGCCTAATTTGTAAGAATGAGAGGAATTTTCACATGAATCAAATGACCTTCCATCCTTTTGCATCCACTGCTTATTGATGCTTTGTATGAAGTGTTAACTAATCATTTGCATTCAACTTGGCAAGATGCTTCTCAAGCATGAGAGCTTTCAACTTTGGTTGCAATGATAGTCAGCTTCAACATCTTAGCAAATGTAGTGAATTCATTATTATGGAGGTTGATTTTAGGATCCTTGGAAACATTGTAATATTACATGCATCAGAAATACAAGTTTTGAAGAACTATCTAATGGAAGCATGTTATTTTTTTGTGAAAACATTAAGATGTATTAAGGTAAAAAATGAAAAATATATACAACGATGACTTTATTACTGGAAGTCTAACCAAAGGCAAGTCATGTCCAGTAGGTTGTTAGGCAAAAAGAAATGAGGTTGCCTAGTACATAGACATTACTGATAAACTGACGAACATATGTTTGAAATTAGGTTTCTTCCTATTTCATCATAACCATTTGAGGTCAAAAACATAGTTGCATCATTCTTTGCATATGATGCCATGATCTTTTACTTCATTCTATCTGTACGAAGCTGCATTTCATGCTACAATGCTAAGCTCTCTTATGTAGATCTTCCATAACATCATCTGTAGAGGATGTGGTGGTCTTTTCCATCAACTCCTCTTGCCTTGCTATGACCAGCCTTCTTGCTTCCAATCTCTTCTTACGGGCAAGTTTCTGGGCTTCCAAAACAACAGCTCCATGTTCAGCTTTAGCCTCTAGCCACTTCCCATGCTCCTTTTCCATTTTGGACTTGATCTATGGGACTTGCAAACATACTTCAAGTAAGAACATATGCATCGGGTCTACATTCTTGTCCTCAAAAATCTTTTTGTTTCTAGCCATCCATATAGCCCAGAGAAATGTCCCTCTAAGTCAATTTCATACAACAGGGGGGATCCCATATATTTCTCCTAGAAGTAATTCTTTCCAAGTCACTACTGTGGGGTGATAGGGGGCTGTCAATACCTGCAAGACATTCAACACATTAGTATTTTCTTTACAGTTCACGAACAAATGGGGAATGGATTCCATACCTTTATAGCATCGTGGATAGGTCCCATGACCTATTCCAAGTTTGAAATCCCGGTCATTTGTCCACACTGCCTGATGTAGTATGAGCCACAACATACAAGAAACTTTGGGTTGAATTACACTGTTCCAAATCATTCCAAATCTGTATCTGTATTTCCATTGAATGGGGTGCCAATTTCCTTTCCATCTCTTATTAAGCTTAATGTATAGGAAATTCTTTTTTGTTTTTAGATATGGGATGGGTAGTAGTGGCTTATTGTCAGGCCAACAGATTTCCCTTATGTTAAATCTTATATTTAGTTGTATAATCTTGCAAACCCTCAAGTCCTAGCAGTTAATTCTTTGTTGTATTAATGTGATATTTGAGGGTGATAAAGCATACCTTTCTCTGAGGGAGTAAGCAATAGCCCAGTCCCCCCTGTCATAGTCCCATAAGTCCTTCCATCTTATTACTCATTTTTTGTTTAGTTTGAATGCCTGCCTTACCTAATCCTCTTCGCAACCCATGGGAGGGTAAAGTTTTCGACAATGGACAGAGTGGTCAACTCCTTGTAGGACATCCAAGCCCCCCAAGTGCTCCTGGTTAAGTCTGAACTCCCTTAGATCTTTAGCTTTATCTTGCTAAAGGCAACACTGACGACATTCAAATTCTTCCATCTCTTGCATGTAGGGGGATAGAAATTTTTGCAGCTATTGTGCAAAAGAATGGCCGAGTCTTCATTCTCATGAGAAAATGATCTAATTACCCACTTAGCAACAAGTTTCTCTGCTAATCTTAACATGTCTGGGAGACCTAGTCCTCCTTCTTCCTTGATTAAGGTACAAGTTGCCCAAGAAAATTCAGGTATTTTGAAATTTTCACTATCACCAGCCCATAGGAAGTTCCTAGCCAGACTTTCCAAGTTCTTAAGACCAGTTTTGGAGGGTTTCCAACATGATAAAAAATAGATGGTTGTTAGGATAACAACATGCTTTAGTACAAGCCTTCTGCCTGCTAGATTGAGCTGCAGACCGTTTAGATAATCCAATTTTTTCTTAACTTTACTTAGGACCCATTCCCATCTCTGCTTAAGGGTGACCCCAAAGCCCATAGGTATCCCTAATAATCTGAAAACCTGTCCATCTTCTATCTCTTTGCACCCTTCATCTAATAACCATTTGGGAGGAGGATTGATTGAGGACTTAATCCCAATTTTTGCAGGATTAACCAGTGACCCAAAGGCCATACAAAAGGTCTAAATACAACCCCTGAATGTCTTAATTGATTCTGGATCATTACTGACCCATTCATATCATCAACAAACTGGTTCAACACCATATCAAATTTGTTTGGGAGTTTAATTCCTCTCATCCTGCCTTCTTTCACTTCATGCTCCATCAACCATCCTAGTGCATCAGCTGCTATGGCAAAGAGTAGGGGTGCTAGAGGACACCCTTGCCTAATGGATTTGAATAAGGGGAATGGTGCTGATATTTCTCCATTAGTGGCTACCTTAGCAGTGGCATTACCAAAAAGGGTGCTTACATATCTAATGAATTTTCTTCCCATTCCCATGTCTTGCAATGACTAGAGGATAAAGCACCAGTATAGATGATCGTACACTTTATCAAACTCAAATTTAAAGAACATGAAATCTTGATTATTTTGTTGGGCATATTCAAATCCTTCCCACAGTTCAATGATGGAGTCCATTATGAACCTACCCTTTATGAAACCCTTTTGTTCTTTTCTTAACCAGTGGTCTACATGGGGGACTTATTATTCTTGCCAAAGCTTAGCAAAGATCTTGTATGCTAAGGTCAAGCAAGTTATTGGTCTCCAATTAGATGGCTCATCTTTGGAATCCCTCTTGTGGGTTAATTTAATCACACCTTGATTGATTCCAATAGGTAGGGCCCCAAATCTTACAGATTATTTCCATACTTGGAGAAGTGGTTTGACCAAGTTCTCTTGGAATTCATGATAGAATTCGTTTGGCAATCCATCCAGTCTTGGACTCTTGCCTTTAGAGAGTCCTTTTATTGTGTCCACAAGCTCATGTTCTTGCAAGTCAAGATCCATTATCTGTGCTAGAGTAGAAGGGATAACTTTAGGTCTTATCCTAGCTATTTTAGCTCTAGCCAACATTACCTCTTGAATCTGGGAAGCGGGAGGGGAGAAGATGTATGCAAAAATTTATCTAGTTGTTTCGAGATTTTCTTCATTACTTACAACGTGAGACCCATCTTTCTTTCTTAGAAGGGGAATGCGGTCCTTCTCTTTTTTCTTTCTCAGAGTATTAAACATCTCTTTGGATGGTCTATCCAATCTCCTCCTCCATGTTTCTTAACTCTTTTTTTTATTGACAGCCACTCTTTTTGCCCTTGGTTGTCCCCCAAGTTAACTTTTTGTTCTAAATCAACTAGGTTTTGGTAGAGAGATCTTCATTTTTCTTTTATAATGGCCACCCTCTCCTTTTTAGCTTGTCTCAGAAGATCTCTAATTTCCCTGTACCAGGATTGAGTTGTGGGTGGGAGGTGAGTCTAAATGCCTCTTTCCAAATACATTGAATGCCCTGCCTAACCTGATTCAATTTAAATAATCTCGAGTCTGTATGGAACCATCCTGCCCTAATTCCATTCAGATTATTGGATAATAAGGTCACCACAAGGTAGTGATCTAACAAAACAAGATCCTTTGCTGACCTACAACTTACATTTACAAATGAAGAAAGCAAACCTGCAAAAATGTAGACTCGGTCCAGTCTAGCTTTCCTTATAGCTTGCCCTTTCTGGTTAGTGGACTAGGTAAAGCCAATATCTGTGCTGATGTCTACCAGTCTATGGAATGTTTTGCAATCTTCCCATGCCTTTTTTTCTTGTCCAACAACCACCAAGCCTTTCTGCATGTACCCCTCAGCTGCATCTTCCACCATGTTAAAATCACCTAGGACTATTAGAGGACAATGTGTCATCATTAGAGATCTCCACATTGCAGTCCTTTCATGAGCATTACAAGAGGCATATATTGATGTGATCACAATTTTTTCTTCATCTTTAACAAATATTGAGCTCCACTTGTTATTAGGGTCCATTTCAAATTTTGACACCAAATCATTTAATTTCCCATTAATTCCTATTGTTGTTCCACCACTTCTCTAAGCGTGGTTAGTAACATGCCAAATAAAGTCATTTCTAATTATTTGGAGACTGCTCTCCAAGTTAACACCTGTCGTTTTGATTTCCTGCAAACATATTACATCTATTGAGGATTGGTTATCCATTAACCACTTCTTGATGACTCTCGCCCTATTCTGGTCAGAGAACCCTTTGCAATTGAGTGAAACAAGCTTAATTGACTTAATCATAAATACTATTTTTTGTTTTTGCCTTTTTTGGTTGTTTCTTTTCCTTTAGAGAATGGATTACTTACACTGTCCCCTACCTTGGAAAAGCGTATTTTGGTTGTCTTCTGGTTTTTGTCACCACCTATTTTAGGGCTTTTAGAGAATTTGAGAGAGGTGATGTCTCCTTCAAAATTCTCCTCTACATCTTTGATGTTGACATCACACTGTGTGTTTAAATCTATGTTATTGGCTCCACCAGAATTCTATGTCTCTTTTGGTGTATTCCCTACTGGAACTTCTGCTTCAGAGTCCAAAGACTCAACTTCCTTGAAGTTCTCATCTGATGTCTTAGGGCCAGAAGTTTCATCTGGGACATCAATGAGCAGGGCGGCAAATCTATTATTGTTCTTTTTCTTGTTAACACTGTTGTTATTATTGTTGTTATTGGTGTTCTTTTTACCCTTTTTATTAACTATTTTGAAACCATCATCGGGAGATTTCTGTTCTTTCTGATTTACATCGGCCTCCCTAGGTTTCATCTCAGGGCAATCTCTGATAAAATGACCAACCTTCATGCACTTGAAGCATGCATTAGGAAAATTCATGTAAGATAGTGGTTGTTTGGTTAAGACATTCCCTTCAGTGTCTGTGATGAGCAGAGAGTCCAAGAGTCTGTTGTTGATTTCCATTTCAATTAAGACATGAGGGAACCACCTAGGATTAACCAGATTGGCAGGCCTCTGTCCCAAAAGTTTACCTAGAGGAGCAACCATGGTTTTAACAAAAGGGAATAGATTACGAGGGAGGTCAGTGAGTTCCACCCACATAGGGACTCTCGAAGGCTTATCAATCCTGGGATTAAAACCAGGGAACCATTTAAACAATGTTAGGGGAGAGCTCTTGATCATCCATTGGCCTATCCCTAATACTTGGAGGAGCATTTCTTCTGATTCGAAGAGAGGAAGAAGAAAAAATTATTTGGCATGTAATTCATTTCCATGACACGGCAGCCTAACGACTCCCAATTAGATTTTAACCAAGCCCTCTTTATTTCTGTGGGAGGCCTAGGGCCATGACATAGACTGACAAGGGCTCTTTTCTCAAACTCTTCGTTCCATAATTTCAAGCTTGTTGTATTCAATGCTACTAGAATAACAAATTATTTCTCACCTGATGACTCTGACGATGTCTCTTTGTGCGTGCCTTCTGCCTTTTTTGGAGACACAATCGACGAACAACCTCCTTGTTCATTGTGGCACTTACTTCTATGAGCCTCTGCATTTCCATTGGTTTGAGCGTCTTTATTGAGTTGCGGCGTGCCTGAGGAGGCTTTAGGAGTCAATCCAATAGATTGATAGCCTCCCGGTTGTACTTCCCTTGGTCTCCCCGCATCTGCAGGTGCTCTCCATGGCTCTCCATTTAGAGGAATTACATTCTGCCAAATGTTAGGATGGAAATTAGAGTTTTGATACACAAATTTAAGCAGAGGGTTAAATATTTCTTTAAGAGATTTAGCCAGCCCCATTGATTCATGATGGAACGATGCTCCAGGTTGTCATGATTGAAGCTGGAATTGTCCCAAATTGAGGAAAATGTGTTGGGATTGTTGTACATGTCGACTCCATGATGTTGACTTGAGGTGAATGAACTCCTCCCCCACACGGGAGAGTACAAGCTTCAACCCTGGTTAACGGTGGTGGTGCGCCTCTCCTTCATGCACATGAGCCGCAAGCTCAAGCTCTCCAATGGGTTATTTCACTGTGCTCCATAGCCATGGAATTTTGCTAATTGAGATGTGTTAACCCCCTGGAAGCATGTTATTAGAAGATGATGCAGAGGACTTAGCAACCCCAAACAACCCCTATGGTATAATAATTGATCTTGAGGTTCTACCTCTTTAATGGACACGGCTGCCAAGACAGCAAGTAGTTTTTAATGATCAACACTGATCATTTAACTCTACACAAGATGGTGACAACTACATAGAATTCATTCTTTAATCAATGTCATGATATCTCCTTTTATAGATACCACCATTCACTTATCTTGTATCTTGCTCCACAACACACACTGTGATAGTCCTGTGATACCATTTTTGATCCATTGGTAGACCAAACAATATAATTTCTTGAATTATATCACTCTGGATCCATACTGTCTTTGGGACATATGCAATTTTTATTATGAACTTGAACTATGCCTTAAAGTTGCCTATTTCCAAAGTGGAGTGCTCAAAGCCCATAGAGCATGCAATTAATTTTGTTGGTAGCTACATTGCAAGAGTTTTCTGTGCCATTGTCTCACATCTAGCTGACAATCTTATGTCTTTCCTAAACAATTCCGAGGGTGCCATTGTTGGTGATGGTATAAAAAATGGGAATTCCTTGCATTAACACTTGAAGAGCCAAATTCAATCTATAAGACTATTGGCCAAAGGAATTGTATGAACTTTCCTTGAAGGATGCAATAGTGGATTTGGATAAGTTGATGACATTTTTCTTAGCAATCTAGTAGCCATTCAATCTATGAGATAGGTGCTAAAAATACTAGTTTAGCACATGGCACATAGTAGAGCAATCGAGCTTTGTTACTCCTTACTTATTCTTCTATATGGCATGATAAGGTTTATGTAGGGTATATTTAGATCTGAGAGGCCTCTTGTGGTACAAGATCAACTAAAAAATGGGATTATTCATGGAGAGATTTAATTGTGGAAGTAGTGTGTTCAACCTACTGATTAGGTAGTACAAATTTAGGCTTGATTAGATAGTGTTACTATAGTCCTCAATTATGACAAGTGTCTAGCTTATTAAAGGTAGTGACCAACAATCATCATTTCAAATCTAAAGCAAGGCATACTTGATTAGTGTTCCATTTCACACTGATTTATAGCCAAGCTAGGTGAGAAGAAAATCAAGACAACATAATGGCAAGGGATAGTATGATTGATAAGGAGATAAGACAATTGAGGGAAGTGGTTGATCATTTTGGCCACATGTTGCATTCAAAACTTGACAAGATGATTGCTTTGGCTACCTACCACAACACGGAATCAAGTCTTGATAAACAAACTGATTTGGTTATTGCATTTGCTGACCACATCCCATTCAAAGTTTAGACCTTCATTCAACTTCTAATGAGTTATTTTCCCATGACTCTCAACAACACTATTATGGGAAGTAACAACCATATAGTGGTACACATATGGGCATCCATATGATGGATTTTCTTATGTACCTTCAACTTATGGATATCATCATGATGAGTGCACATATGATCATCACAATGTTGGGAAAGATGTATGCCATGCACCTTGTTATAAGAATGGTCAATGCTCAAATGTACATGGGTAGTTGCATTATGGGCAATAGCATATGCTAATGGTTAGGAACAACCATCATTTGATTTTGGGCAGCAATATGATGATTATTCTCATGATGATTATGGATTTGGGCAATGTTAAGATTGTGAGCAATACTCTTGTGAATCTAGACAACACTGTAGCTACTATGAGCCTTGTGTTAATAATCATGTTTATGAGGATATGTTTACTCAAGCAACATGATTTTAATGTGCAGCATGCTAGTAGTCATGCATATGATGGCTCAATTTGTTTTGATCAGTATCCAACTGATAACCAAGATTCCTTTTATGGCCAACCTTCATTGAATGCATACTATATTGTTTCCTTAGAGCCACATTCCATTGAGTATGGTCAACATGCTTCTAAGGGATATACCTATGCAGTAGTGGCCACTTTGCTTGATAATGTAGGTAATGCATAAGAAGAAGAAGAAGAAGAAGAAGAAGAAGCAGAAGAAGGAGAAGGAGATGATGATGAAGTTACATAATATGTCACTAGCATTTTGCACTCATTTTGTGCACGTGGAATGCTAGTCTATTTCACGACAACTTCATTGCCATGAAATGATAAGCACAACAGCTATGCTACCACATGGTAACTTCACTCAACAATCCATTTCTCCTCTTTCTCTTTCCTCTTTTCCCTCTCTGTTTTTAATTTTTTTCTTCTCTCCCTTCCCTCCTCTCTCTCTTTCTCTTTCCCTCTTTCTTCCCAATTCCCTATGTCTACATACTTTTTCTCTTTCTTTCTTTCTCTACCTATTATTTTAGTTTATTTTCTCTCATCTTCTTGTTCTCTCTCTCTCTCTCTCTCTCTCTCTCTCTCTCTCTCTCTCTCTCTCTCTCTCTCTCTCTCTCTCTCGCATCAAACATAAAATTCTCTCTCTCTCCCCCTTTTTTTCTTCCCCTTCTCTCCTCTTTTCTCCTTTTTTAAATTCTTCTCTCTCTATCTTTTCATTTTCTCTTTAAATTTTTGTCTTGTTTCTATTTCTCTTTTAAATTTTAGCTTTCCTCTATAATTCTCTCTCTATGTTCATATTCTCTTCTTCTTGTTCTTGTTGTTGTTGTTATTGTTGTTGTTCTTCTCTCTCTCTCTCTTTTAAATTTTATATTTTCTCTCTCTATAATTCTCTCTCTCTATGTTTTCCTCCTCTCTCTTCTTCTATTTCTTCTCTCTCCCCCTTCCCCCTTCTCTCTTTGCCTTTTATTTTAGTTTATTTTCTCTCATCTTCTTGTCTTCTCTCTCTCTCTCTCTCTCTCTCTCTCTCTCTCTCTTCATTCTTTCTTTAAATTTTCTTCTCTCTTTTTTAAAATTTATATTTCCTCTCTCTATAATTTTCTATTTTTGTGTTCATATTCTCTCTATTTTTCTTCTTCTTCTCCTCTCTCTCTCTCTCTCTCTCTCTCTCCTTTTTTTCTTTTTTATTCTCTCTCTTTTTTACATTTTAACTTTCCTCTCTCTGTAATTCTTAATTTGTTCCCCCCTTATCTTTCTCTTCTTCTTCTTCTCTCCCAAAGTCTGTAAAAAACTATGTTGAAAATTTTTTAATTGCAAAAGGATATTTAAAAATATTTAGAATAGAAAATAAATTTTAAAAAACTTATAAAAATATTTAATTAAAAGAGAAGGAAAAAGATAGGAAAGTTTAATGAGAGAGAGAGAGAGAGAGAGAGAGAGAGAGAGAGAGAGTGTGTGTGTGTGTGTGTGTGTGTTTAATTAAAAAGGGGAGGGGGAAGAGATAGGGAGTGATTAAACGTAAGAGAGAGGGGGTTAAAAAGGGGGGTTTGGGAAGGGGGTAGGCTTGGGAAGCCCTTTGGAGGTTCCAAGCTTTTTGAACCTACAATCAAAATAATATAGTAGTAAGATTATTGCTAGCCATAGCCATTGACTTTACTTGATGCAAGAGTTGCATGTAAAGAGGAAAATTTGTACGAAACTAACATGTGCTATGTAACATAGTAGAAAGTAGAGTATAAAAGCCCTGCAAAAATCACAACTATAAAAAATTCTATATGAAAGGATGAAACAACGTGTGTAGTACTGGTAGTAGTATACATATGACTCAGCCCAAGAAGTTGAAGCCCATTCTAATACCAATTATTGGATGTAGGGCTGTAGAAATGCATAAACTTAAAAGAAGCTTGAGAGCACACAATACATAGTGTATTTAGATCTATAAATAAAGAGAAATTACAAAATTGTATGTACCCTAGAGTGATTTAGGCATATATGCAAGGCCAAGGGAAAAAAACCTCCTAGTGTGAGAAAAAGGTACCTTAATGGACATAAGTGTGTTCACACATTACTACCAAAATATGGTAACATTAACAACGAGGCATGCTTTTTGCCATTCCACTTTAGATAGACCTTCTTTCTTTTGTGTGGGTTGCTTGGAGACTTTGTACTTTTCATTCTTCAAATGTACCTTTTGGAATGTACAATTAACTTATTTTTCTAATTTCTTTGCTATTTCTTTTTTTAAGTTAGGGGTCCCATTTGGTGCAATGTCTAATGAAATATCAGTGTTTTAAGAAGTTGAAATATGCATTCAAGAGGTTCTTATAGATTATTTCTTGGTTTCATATCACTACCCCTTTTGCATTTCTCATTAGCATATATTCTTTCAATTCATGCTGAGATTGATTTCAATTAGAATTTATGATTGCCATTGAGGGTTTATACCTCACTATGGACATTGCCCTAAAATCCTTCCATGCTGTGGAACTAGAGAACTAATAAAAGTTTGTTGAGGATCAAGCAAGTTGGGGAACTCAACCCACATAGGGACCTTGGTGGATTTAGGGTTACGAGGGTCAAAATTATCATGCCACTTAAAGAGAATTGGGGGGGGGGGGGGGGATTGCTAACCATCCATTGACCATATCCAAGAATATTGGTGGTCATCTTTTGGGATTTAAATAGAAAAATAGAATAGTTGCTAGGAGGGAGGTGTCTAGGAGACAAAGTTCTTACTCCTATGGGATGCTGATTTTCTTTGATCTAATATTTTAGAGTTTGAATAGAGGGTTGGGCACCATGGCAAAGTCTAATAAGGGCTTAAGGATATGTATTGAGCAAACCGATGTCTTAGTCCATTTGGAAGGAAGACACAAAGCATATCTTGCTTGTCCATTTATTATGGGTATCCTTGATCTTGTCGAGTTTGGTTAGATGCCTCTGATTGTTGGTGGGGAGATGATGACTTAAGCCACCTTCTACTCAAAAACCTTTGTCCTCTTCTTTGGTTCTACTAAGGCATTGAGTATCCTTGGGTAGCTAATCAATTCTTGGGTTGGTGGTTCCTTGGGTTTGTGTGGGAGGTTGGGTACGATATGAGGGGGGACTTGTTGATGATGGGGATCCATGCCACGGGGACCCCATGATAGAGACATTGTAGATTAATTGCCTCATGTTTGAAGAGGGGTTTGCCTTGTATTGACAAGAGGGAAGAGCGAACTTGATCCTGCATCATGGTAGGGACACCTTGGATTGGAGATTGCATGCAAGAAAGGATGTCTTGAGGATCTATTGATGGAGGACTTATTAGAAGAAGTGAGCCATCATGTTGCTGTAGTGAGGGGTTGGGTTAGTTTAGAATGAGAGGTCGGAGGATTGGGGAAGACCACGTGGATGAACGTGTCAACCTAGTTTTTGTGACTTCCAAGCAATGTTCATTTTTGACAGTCCCCTAGGTTTTTTTTCATTGAAGGGGTCATGAACAAGTGCCTTTCTTATGGAAAGGCTTTTTCAAAAATTTGACCTTCGATAGACATGTATTCTAAAATTTGCATTTCTAGCTAATAGAATAGTATTTGAGTTTTTTTAAAAAATAACTATGACATTTATATAAGCCATCTTGTTGGTTTTTCGTGTTCATTAATTTACAAAAATCTAATACCGACATGATATGATGATAGAATATTTAAAACTTAGTACAACATATGAGTAGTTATTTAAGCATTAAAAAATTATAATGCTATCACTGACAATAACATTGCAATGCCATGTTGAGGCTAAAGCTCAATCGATTAAGATAGTCTAGAAAGACAACAATATAGCTCTACAATCATCGTGAGTCTCAAATGAAATAACAATACAATCAAAGCACACCATTACTTATACTTTTTTACATTAACTCTGTTGCTACCACTTTAATATTGCGATGAGCTTTTAATCCATCCCATGTAGCATAGATGGCATTCCAATCAACATCTTTAGGGTCCTTAATATGACTGTATGAAAGGAACATGAGTTGATTCAAGCTCTCGAGTGACAATCTATTGCGATCATTGGACTTGATATGATTCATTTTAGGGAAACCTCTCTCACAATCAACCGTGCTTGCAACAATGACCAAGCATGCGTGCCATAACTAGCCTTCTATAGCAAGGTTGATAAAATCATGTCCTTCTCTAGGAAGGGCAAATTTTTTTCCTTGTCCTTTGATAACAAGGTTTTAAAAATATTTGCCTTCTCTTGAAGGTCAAAATGCCTCTACAAGAACTCTGCAACCCTTAAAAAAAACCCTGCTTCCAAGACTTCTAGCGAGCTAACTTGTGTGTGGAACAACTCTAATAGATCCATCTAGGGGGAGGGAGACAGGGAGGCCGTCCGATGGGCCCAAAGGAAAGAAGGGCGTGGATGAAACGGGAAGGAAGATGACCGTTTAACACCAAGCCCAACCCAAACAGTTCAAAAATATGAGCACTCGTCTCATCTCATCGGCACTCTTACATTTCCTCTCATCAGATGTGGAGAAAACTGCTTCCCTAGACGTACCCTTGTCTCTCTTGATCGCCATTAAAGCTTGTTCCTCTAAGGTAGCAGACGGGCGCCTGCTTCTGCTAAGGCAAGTCCTGCTCTCTCTCTCTCTCTCTCTCTCTCTCTCTCTCTCTCTCTCTCTCAACATAGGATGTTTTCGGGCTTGTACCTGCGCCCTCTGATGAACCTGTTTTGGCTAGGGTTTCGAGGTCGTTTCAAAATACGAAAAGCTAGTCATGTGATCATTGTTGGTGTAGTCGTTAATGTGCTTTCGATGCTGGATATCCGATTAGTCATTGACAATCTCGATGGTGTAACCATTGGTTGTGTGCAAACCTGATTAGCCATTTATATCCGTCTGCAGGATCCCTCATCATCTCTGAGGTTACTATTTGCCTGGTCTTGATCTTCTGTATAAATGGCTAGTTTTTGCAGCCGAATTCATGTTTGATTTTATTTCTCTGCACACATGCTTCTTGAGGTCACACCTCATTGAATTTGCTTCTACCTTCTCCATGATCGTTTAGCATGAGTTTCTGTGTTACAAGCTTGTCAACATTTCGCCATCTTCCTACTCAGTCTCTCTGTATCCAAGCAGGGCACATGCTGCTGGTATTGTGAAGGAAGCTAGGATTTACTTACCTGAGCAGTTGAGTTGCTATCCAACAGTCCAAAATGTATGAGACCAGGGTAAGTTTTCGTGTCTTAGCTTGAAATCTGCCCTCATGGCTCTGTTTTAAAAAAATCACAAAATTATAGTGTTCATATCATGGACACAAACATAGTAGGAATGAGATCGAACTTTGTGATGGATTGCTTCTTTGTATTTTCTGCAGCAAGCAGCAGCACTTCACCAAGATGAGAATGACCGAGCTGACTCCAAAGGAGGAGGCAAGGGTACATAAACCTCTTTGTCTAATCAAGGATCTGTTACTTTTGAGGTTCATAAAGATCATGTGAATTGTTGACTGTCTAATTCTACCATGATTGGCCATACAGGTGCTCCGGGGAATGGCAAATCCCTTCTTGTTGTCAACAACCAACGTAAAGCGTTGGGAGATATTGGAAATGTAGTGGGAGCTGCAAATGCTAGGAACGGTGTTGCTAAGGATGGACAAACAGAGTACGTGAGGACCTTTAGCCAATTATAAGAGTTCACTGTTAGAATCAAGCTAAACCTACTTATGCTTACTTTCAGAGGCCAGAATCTGGAGAAAAAGGGACCCCCCCTTGTGATTGACAGGCCTGTCACCAGGTCAGCTGCTTGCTGACGTAATTTTTCTTTTCTTCCTTGTGCTTGTCTCTGCAGGTGAAAACATTGAATCCAAGTGCAATTGACTAAATTTTGGTCCTCTTTCAGGAGCTTTGGAGCCCGACTAGCTAACAGACAAAACCAAGCATCTGGGCCTCCTGCTGTTCAGGTAATCATGGCAGCATTGTTGAGCTTCTTGAGCTGCCAAAGGTAGAAGTCTGAATCACTGCTCCTTTCTATTTAGGCTTCAGAAGATGAAATCACAGTAGGGGAGAAGCAGAGGAGAGCTGTGAAGAAGCAAGACGAAGCAACAGAAGAAGATGGTAAACCTTCAAAGGACATGCCTCCCGGCCACCCGGCTCGCATGAAGGCATTGCTGAATGGCCGAAATGGAAAGGCTGCAGCAGCAGGGAAAGAGAGGAGAGGGAGAACCCTAACTGCAACCTTAACAGCAAGAAGTGAGGTAGTTGCTCAAAGGGCAGAAATCGGTCTATGATCCAAGGAGTTCCTTTTCAGACTGAAGCATCTGTGGATTCTCTCTGTGGTTTTCAGGCTGCCTGTGGAGGCTTTAAACCTGAAGTTGTAGAGGAGCCAGTGGCTAATATAGACGTTGATGATGTGGGAAATCAGTTGGCTGTGGTGGATTATGTTGAGGATATCTACAGTTTCTATCGCAAAACAGAGGTGATCTATGAAATGTCAGCTTGAATGATGGAGATCTTTACTGTCTAAGAGGGAATGAAGTGATATAGTGTTTTTTCCTGCTTGCAACAGATTCAGAGCTGTGTGGATCCAGATTACATGTCTCGACACACCCAAATCAATGACAAAATGAGAGCCATTCTGATTGATTGGCTCATTGAGGTGGTTATTACTACTTATATAGTTTGTCCTGCTTGATGCAAGTCCTATTATGCCTTTGAGACATACTCCAATAACTCCTTGTCAAACAGGTTCATCTGAAGTTCAAGCTGATGCCTGAGACTTTGTTTCTTACTACAAACCTGATTGATCGCTATTTGGCGGTTCGAAGTGTGGAAAGAAAAAATCTGCAGCTAGTGGGGATGACTGCAATGCTTCTGGCCTCAAAATATGAAGAGATCTGGGCACCAGAGGTACCATTGTCACAGTAACTGGTCTCTTTTAACACAACAAACTAATAGATAAAGTGACCTACTACTGGGTGTGCTTGTGCAGATACTAGATTTTGTGAAAATATCTGACAATGCTTACACTCGGGAGAACATCCTCGATATGGTACATAATTTATGTGACCAGTCAGAAGCTTCTATTTTACTCCATTCACATTTGAAGAGCAGCTTATTCTATGGTTGTCCTTTGCAGGAGAAGACAATGCTGAACACATTGAGATTCAACTTTTGTGTACCTACTCCCTACATGTTTCTTGTTAGATATCTGAAAGCTGCATTTTCAGATCAGCAGGTTAGCATCGGTTGAAATGGCAAATGTTTTTCATGCTTGGCAAGATTACTGACATCAACATGTTTGGTTTCACCAGATGAACATGTTGGCATTTTACTTTGTGGAGCTGTGCCTAGTTGAGTACAAAATGGTTAGATTCAGTCCCTCTATTCTTGCTGCTTCAGCAGTGTATCTTTCACTGAATACTCTGAAGACAGGAGATGAGGCGCACTGGAATGCCACCCTGAAAAAGCATTCTGGCTACACAGAAGCTCAGCTCATGTAAGTGTTTTTTTTTTTCTCTCAGCAAATTCCTGCACATATACTTGTAGGCACACACCATCACATTATGAGGCTATGTTTTGCGAGCTAATTTTGCATGGTGTTGTGCATGAGTGCAGAGAATGTGCAAATATGATGGTTGGTTTACAGCAGAAGGCAGGCGAAGGTAACTTGACGGTTGTGTTCAGGAAATACTCCCATTCAAAATACAGTTCAGTAGCATTGCTTAGTCCTCCCACCATTGCAGCAGCTGAAGCAACAAGGGACAGCAGCACCACGTTTAGTCCTCCCACCATTGCAGCAGCTGAAGCAACAAGGGACAGCAGCACCACGTAAACTAGACTGGTTGCAGAATACGCGGGTCTTTTGATTGTTTATATACTTTCTAGGTGGGTCACAAGAAAACTTGTGCAACAGTCAGTTTCTTAAGCGAAGTGCTCTGTACGTGTCTCCTGGTACCTTGCACTCTGAGGTATATGTTACATGAATGAGCCTTCCTACTGATACCTTGCACTCTGAGGTATCACATGAATGAGCCTTTTACTGATACCTTGCCGTCATGAATGGGCCTTATTACTGATATCTTCTCTCTGTTTTATTAAGGTATATATTTCTTGAATGTGCCTTCTTACTCTACCTTGCTCTCTAAGGTACTATCGTATCACATGAACGAGCCTTCTTACTGATAGATACATTGCACTCTTGAGGTATGCCTTCCTACTGATATAGTGCATGCTCTATGAGGTTATCACACTATTCGAAAAGCTTGTGGCAAAACCACTTGTATACTTAGCCAATCAAGATTTGAAATATAATTGACTTGCTATCTTCGCCAGAGTCGGTTGGTTTTTCGTTTTTAAAAAAAAGAAGACAAACATAACAACTCACGTTCCAATAACTTTTATTGACAATTGGTATTAACATAAGGTTTGTTATTTATATTTATAATTGTTTTAAGAGCTATTTAGACTTTTTGCAGCTTCACTCCTCATTCTCTATATCTCTTGGAAAGTCACTGCTCTAACTACATTCCACATTTTCATCGTTTGGTCATTCTTGTTGCCTCTATTACCAAACATACACCATCTTGATGTCAATTTGCTTAGCGAAGCTCGCTCTTATCCAAGTCTGTAGTTGTCTCCAAACTCCCCATACCTCTTGGCATTCCCAAAAAAGGTGCCTTATTGTTTCTTCCTCATGCTTGCACAGCCCACAAAGAGCGGTGAGACATCCATGGATTTGCTTAGCCACTCTCTCTAGTGGGGAGCTTGTTCATTACAACCTTCCAATCTTCTAGAGGAAAAAAATTCAGCCTCTTGGAAGGTGTGACGTGCCCTTGTTCTTTTCTTAAAACCCGGGTGCCATTTCTTCTAGTACTTTGCAACTCGAAGTATGCTCTCTAGTGGGGAGCTTGTTTATTACAACCTTCCAACCTTCGAGAGGGAAAAAATTTAGCCTCTTGGAAGGTGTGACCTGCCTTGTTTTTAGGACGTGATGGACCCAAGTTCGCAACTTGAAGTATACGGGAAGGATCCTTCTTGGCAAAGTCCTTATTGTACTTGCATTTCCATAGTACTTAGTAATGTTAGCCTCTAGCACTAGCTTGGAGGTAGGCCATATTGCCTTGCGCTTGCCCATTATGCTTTCCACAAAGTCTCTTTCCGTCTTGGATAGGGCAAACTTAGTAATGTTAGCCTCTAGCACTAGCTTGGAGGTAGGCCATATTGCCTTGCGCTTGCCCATTATGCTTTCCACAAAGTCTCTTTTCGTCTTGGATAGGGCAAACTTCGCTTGCCCATTATGCTTTCCACAAAGTTTCTTTCTGTCTTGGATAGGGCAAACTTAGTAATGTTAGCCTCTAGCACTAGCTTGGCCCATTATGCCTTCCACAAAGTCTCTTTTCGTCTTGGATAGGGCAAACTTCTCGGTCACATCATCGATGCTCATGAATTCCATTCTACTTGGGTCCTATAGATCCTTCCATTTGTTGTTCATACCTCTATTGGCTAGTCATTGGGAGAGCAGGGTCCTCTCTTGGAGGGGTTTGTGTGGAGGGTCAAATGCTTGTAGCTCAAAGTATGTGGGAGGGATCCTTCTTGGCAAAGTCCTTATTGTGCTTGCATTTCCATAGTACCTTACTTGTTGGGCTAGCCATAAACTTAGCCACATCATCGATGCTCATGAATTCCATTCTACTTGGGTCCTACAGATCCTTCCATTTGTTCATGCCTCTATTGGCTAGTCGTTGGGAGAGTAGGGTCCTCTCTTGGAGGGGTTTGTGTGGAGGGTCAAATGCTTGTAGCTCAAAGTATGTGGGAGGGATCATGCTTGGCAAAGTCCTTATTGTGCTTGCATTTCCATAGTACCTTACTTGTTGGGCTAGCCATAAACTTAGTAATGTTAGCCTCTAGCACTAGCTTGGAGGGTAGGCCATATTGCTTCGTGCCTGCCCATTATGCCTTCCACAAAGTCTCTTTCTGTCTTGGATATAGGGCAAACTTCTCAGCCACGTCATCGATGCTCATGAAATTCCATTCTACCTGGGTCCCATAGAACCTTCCATTTGTTCATACCTCTATTGGCTAGTCATCAGGAGAGCAGGGGCCTCTCTTGGAGGGGTCTATGTGGAGGGTCAAATGCCTCCTTGAATGTCCAAAGTACATGCTAAAGAGAGGAGTCACCACTTTGATCTTGTGTCCCTATCTAGCTAGCTGTATTGAGCACCTCTTGCCATGCCTGTGTTAAACCTTGTGTGACTTGTGATTGTGGGATGGTTAGCTTCTTTCCCAATGGCAGGGTGTTGGTCCGGGAGAGGTTGGCTCTACTCTTTCTTCTGTTTAGTGCTAGCCAGGGCTTGATGAGAAGCACCCATGGTCCATCCTCTTGGCAAGACTGAATAGGAGGGATCTTGCTATAGAAGCTAAGCTTGGAATGCCAAGCCCTCCTTCAGATTCTCTAGTTGTGATCAAAGGCCAGGCAATAGCTCTCTAGCTGTGTGGAGGGACAAATGCCTCCTTGAATGTCCAGAGTTCTTGCTTAAGAGATGTGTTTATGTGGAGGGTCAAATGCCTCCTTGAATGTCCAAAGTACTTGCTAAAGAGAGGAGTCACCACCACCACTTTGATCTTGTGTCCCTATCTAGCTAGCTATATTGAGCACCTCTTGCCATGCCTGAGTTAAACCTTGTGTGACTTGTGATTGTGGGATGGTTAGCTTCAGGAGACACACACATACAAAGGTGGTGGCAATAATGGAGACAATAGTGAGGCCATGCACACGTACAAATGTGGTGGCAATAATAGAGTTGGAATTTCAAGTGTTTACTAAAAAAAGCTAGCCATGCATGTATATAAGGACTAGTTGACTAGTTGGCAATGGCAACAAAGATAGTGGCATTGTTATCGCTTAGGTAGCTCACTTTTTTACCTTCCCCTCTTTTCCAAACAACACTTTATGGAGATCAAGGATCCATGGATAAAGAGTTTCTAAGCGATTTAAGAAGAAAATAGATAGCTCTTGTTTTTCACATTACTTCTTTTGGTTTATCTTTTTTTGTAAGCAACTTAAGATAACTATAATAATAAAGATGTCTTCTGCACTTAATTTTGTTAGTGCATGCCAATTAGTACTATATACTAGCAACAAACAATTGACAGGGCATGGTGTAGACTAAATGCCTAGATGGCTAGCACTAAACGAAAGAAAGAGCCTTTTAGTTTTGCTAGTGCATGCCAATTAGTACTATATACTAGCAACAAACAATTGCCAAGGCATGGTGTAGACTGAATGCCTAGATGGCTAGCACTAAACGAAAGAAAGAGCCTTTTAGTTTTATTAATGCATGCCAATTAGTACTATATACTAGCAACAAACAATTGCCAAGGCATGGTGTAGACTGAATGCCTAGATGGCTAGCACTAAACGAAAGAAAGAGCCTTGGGTTCCCTTACCTCTCCTGGACCGACACCCTACTAATGGGGAAGAAGCTAACTATCCCACAATCATAGGTTGCACAAGGTTTAACACGTCTCTCAAGAAAGTACTCTGAACATTCAAGGAGGCATTTGACCCTCCACACAGCTAGAGAGCTATTGCCTGGCCTTTGATCACAACTAGAGAATCTGAAGGTGGGCTTGGCATTCCAAGCTTAGCTTTTATAGCAAGATCCCTCCTATTCAATCTCGCCAAGAGGATGGAAGGGAGTCAACCATGGGTGCTTCTCATCAAGCACTGGCTAGCACTAAACAGAAGAAAGAGCAGAGCCAACAACACCTTGCCAGTGGGTGATAAAATAATGTGAAGCACACTTGATTTTACCATTTTCAATATAACTTTCATGATCAAAATATGAGTCAAATTGACTTAACTAAGAGAGAACCTTATGATCATCTTTAATACCATCGTATGTATTAAATTTAAAGGTACGTTTGCTTATCTTCGCCTCTTTACGGATGGATTATGCTTCAAGGGTGGCATTGATGGTGTAGACCATAATGTTGTTGGCAGAGGAAATTTGGGATGACACTTTCAAAATCTTCTTCCATTTTTTGGTAGTTCGTGGAGAGAGATCGTAGCTCTTGCTCCACTTGGGCTCAATGTCACTCCTCTTTTTCTAATTGCATGGCTAATAAACCCATGCATTGCTCCATGGTTGGTTTCGGAAGTGGCGATGTGAAATCAAAACTTGCAATAGACATGGTGATGCTTATTACTTGATGAAGATATTCGAATAATAAAGATGCCTTGTAATTAAAAGACGCTTTGCCCATAGTAATAAAATTTTGGCATATAGGCACCAAAATAAAGAGTCGCTTCTTGACAAAATGATGAGACAGAATAGCTAAGAAAGACTAATTTTTGATGGTATATTGATAAAATTCTATAGCCTCGGAGTGATCGTGTAGGAATCCCCTCTTGAAGAGTGGAAGTCAATGGTGCCTCTTGAAGAGTGGAAGTCAATGGTGATTTAGGCTGACTAGAGAAGTCAGTAGACTTGGGGTAGGAGAGGATGGAATTGATTAAGTAAGAGATGATTAATTAAGGCTTAAAGAATTTTTTAAAAACTTGACTTTGAAGGACTTGAGGATGCCATTGACCTGCTCACAACGACAAAAAATGCCCCCCCCTGAAATTGAGAAAGAAGATTTAAGCTTCTTAAAGCTTAATTAAAACTTAATTATGAAGCTTAATTAGGCTCTTATTAATCTTCTTTTGGATGTACAAAACTCATAGAATGATGTCACCATGATAGGGGGATTGGATTTTTTCAATGTTGGATTGAACTGTAAAAATTTCTAGTAGAGATAGGGGGGTTTGGGGTTTTTGAAGCGTTGGGAATCTAGCAGAGAAGTCAATTTGAGTTGAGAGCCCAATTGCTCTAGAGAGCTCTCATTCATACAAAAGGTTAAGTGATTGGAAGCCCTAGATGTAATTTGAGCTTAGATACCATTGTTGTTGCATAAATTGGATACGGTGCTTGCATGTAGCAAGCAAAAGAAGCTCTTCCTCACTCTTTTTGCTTATAAAAATGAAAGCATGATTACTCATAAAACTCAAAATAGGCTTACAGAAGAGTAAAGCAAAATTGAGCGGCATACTATTGAGTGTAAATTTTCCCCATACATAGAGTGGGCATCTCCTCAATGTTGTATTTATAATATTAAAGTAAATCTTGCTTTGCCCAAAGATAGGCCCTTTATAATTACTCTTCTTTAAAAAGAGTTTGAGTTCATTGAATAAATGGCTACAATCAGTTATACAACTTACAACTATTGAGAGCCATAAAATATTTTTAGAATATCTTCAATATATTTTCCAAAATCTCAATTATCAATAAATACTTACAAAGAAGATGTGCGCATGCCTTAGAATAGATGGTGGTGTGTATATTTGAATAAATCAATGAAGAAGTCTATGTAATAAATTGCACTTTCCGTGCGTACATCCAATTCATCTTGCTTTACACATTAGCTACCAAAAAGTCAAAAAATCATATTAGAAAAATAATTAACTAAATAAATATAGTAAACCATAATAAATTAAATAATCATTGGAATTTCATTAAATAATCAAATCACGTGGATGTTAGAACTTGGGATATGAATATTGCAGAATCACCCACGTACTGCTTCACCCGCATTCACACCTACAAGTCTCACACTTGAAAAGGATAGGTGTCCCCATCAATCTTGTGTCCAAGATGAAAAGTAATTTGCTCATGCCGTGTGCTAACGGAGAGCCATTCAAGGCACTCATTCCGTCAACGTGCACACAAGGGAGAACCATTGAAGGCACTCATCCCCTCATGTAGGTGCCACCTGGCAACACACACACACACACACACACACACACATACAGACACATAGAGAGAGAGAGAGAGAGAGAGAGAGAGAGAGAGAGAGAGAGAGAGAGAGAGAGAGAGAGAGAGAGAGTGTGTGTGTGTGTGTGTGTGTGTGTGTGTGTGTGTATGTGTGTGTGCGTGCGTGCATGTGTACCATTGAAGGCACTCATCCCCTCATGTAGGTGCCACCTGGCATCACACACACGCACACACACACACACACACACACACACACACACTCACACACACACTCTCTCTCTATGTCTGTATGTGTGTGTGTGTGTGGCCCCTTATAACTTGTTTGTTTCTTTGGCTCTTTGTCTCATCCCACCTTCTCTCTTTCAATTCTTTCAATGCCTTTACCATCCTTCTCTCTTTGTCTCACTTAACTCTTTATCTGGTATCAACCTTCTACTTTTAACCTCAACCTCTTCAACTTTCTTACTACATAGTGCTTTGCAAACTCTTGTTCTAAGGGTGATGATAATTTTTCTAAAGTAATTCCAAAAATTGGTAAGCAAGCAACAAATAGAGAAATAGCTAATGCTTCCTTGATGTGTGCTTTTGTTAGGAAGCTTCACGAGAAAATAGGCAAGAGCAAAGGTTGTGTATACAAATATTTTGCTAGTCATCAAGGCAAGACTAGATCCTTCCTTCAAGACATTTATATTGTAGGTTGGCTATGTCCATATATTCAAATACATGGGTCTAAGCTACTTGGATCGTTCTTATTACAAACTCATGTTCTAAGGATGATGAGAAATTTCTATAGTAATTCCAATCTCTCTAGATTCATATAAGAAAATAAAATATAGTAGAGTACAGGAAATTTGTAAGCAAGTGACATACAAAGAATATGAAGAATCAAGAATTTTGATTATTGGAGTTGATTATAATAAATAGTTAGTGCTTCCCTATCATGTGCTTCTATTAGAAAGCTTCAATAGCATAGAGGAAACAAACAAGAACAAAGGCTATGTATATAGAAAAGAGTTACATCTATAGCAACAAAAATGAGCCAATAATCTTCTTGGGTTTTCTTAACTAGACTCCTAATACTTTTGTAAATTCAAGTCTCCTACCAATAGATAAATATAATTTGCTAGTCATCAAGGCTAGATCCTTCATTCTCTACATTTATATTGTAGATTGTCCATGTCCAAATATTTAGATACATGGGTCTAAGCTACTTGGATAGCCCTTAAGCTACTTGGAAACTCCTCTTCTAAGGATGATGATAAATTTTCTATAGTGATTCCAGTCTCTCTAGATTCATGTAAGAAAACATAACACAACACATAGTACTAGAAATTTGTAAGCAAGCAACACATAGAAAATATGGAGAAACAAAAACTTTGATTATTGTAGCTTATTACAATAGATAGCTAATGCTTCCCTATTGTGCACTTTGCTAGGAAGCTTCAATAGCATAGAGGAAACATACAAGAACAAATGATATATTTACAAAAAAGTGTAGTTGCAACAAAAAAGATGAGATACACACTACTATGTTAAATAGTGTGTTACATGCATGCCTTTTTGAGCATATGATCAAAACTAACCATTGAATGTATATCTAGTAGGTCCATAAATTATGCATGGTATTTAGCGTAACAACCCTTTGGGCGCCAAGGGGGATAAGACCCCATAGACCCCCATAGAGAGGGGCTCCACCTTGTCTACAAGATGGTTGGTGAGAAAAGTTGCATTGCAATATGTCTTCCAAATAAGGACTTAAGTGTAGTAATGACTCTACACATGCATGAAGCCAATCTTGTCAACTCCCACAATAGTTTGTCTCTAGATATCTAGCCATAATCGGCCATCATTTGATATTGAAACCAAGACCTACTAGGTGAATGCGATGATCATAAATTCCTTCTTGTATGGGGGGCTCACAAAGATAGATTCAATATTACCTAGCTAGTTGCATGAGGGGTGAAACATCGATCTCCAATAATTGACTTTGAATGGCTATGCAATTATGTTTGCTACATATCCTTCTTTTTTTCATAGTTTGGACTTGTTTAATTCATTGTTAGAAATCTTAGCATTGGGAAGCTTTTGCTAAGCATTTTCATTTAGATTGCATACTTATAGAGTTTTCTAGATTTTACACAACCTAGACCTAAGCGTTCATTCTTTTAAACAATTTTCTACTTCCTTATAGTACAAGCTTTGCAATGAGGTTGATCAATGAGTTGGGCTACAATGTACATTAGGTGCAAGGATATTCTTAGTATAAGCTAAATTACCCACTTGCACATTAAATTAACGAGATGCCCGAAAAGGATAGGCGTCCCCATCGACTTTTCACACAAGGAATCCACCTTGTGTATGAGCCCTGGCAATAAATATAATTTTACGGAATCCACCGTAAAACCTCATAGAATCCATCGTGGAATATACCTCTTGGCATCAGATTTATAGTGGTTACATTTATATTTTGAAAGCACCTTGAGTCTTCTTTCTAAAAGTGATGAGTTGGGCTACCTCTTGATATAGTGAATAGGGACTAAATCAAGTATGAGAGAGAGAGAGAGAGAGAGAGAGAGAGAGAGAGAGAGAGAGAGAGAGAGAGAGAGAGAGAGAGAGAGAGAGAGAGAGAGAGAGAGAGAGAGAGAGAGAGAGAGAGAGAGAGAGAGGTTAAACACATTCAGTTTACAAAGGGTGCACCCTACTAACTCGCACTTGCATGGGTCCTAAGGTGGAGCACTAGTTTTCTCTATATTGAAATTAATAAATATATATCTCTCTCTCTCTCTCTCTCTCAAAATACCTTTCCTATAGTGTTGTGGTAATTCTAGTTTAAATGCATTGTCATTGATTTTGTGAATGATCTTGAAAGGTCCATAAAATCTAGGAGCTAACTTTACAACAGGGTGTTTGTCAACACTTTGTAATCTTCTCTTTTCAATGCGTAACCAAAAATAATCATCAACTTTGAAAATCATAGCTTTTCTTTTCTTGTTAGCTTATTTTGTATATGATTGCTGGGCTTTCTCAATCATATCTTTAACTTCATAAAAAATAGTAGCATGTATGTTAGCAATATCATCATCATCTTTTGTTTGACAATGATGTAACTGGTGTAGGCAATCTATATCCATAAATGATTTCAAATGGTGCTTTTTGTGTAGCTGTATGTGGTGTGTTATTGTATGCAAATTGAAGTAAATGTAAAAGTGTATCCCATGTTTGTGGTTTTGAAATTGTGTATGCACGCAAAAGATCTAAAATTGTACTATTAGTAGCTTCTGTTTGTCCATTTGTTTCAGATGAGATGAAAAATCAATATTTGTCCTAAATTAGCAAACAAAGTAATCCAAAAATTATTGCAGAATCTAGAATCACGGTCAGAAATAATAACTTTTGGCAAACCATGATTAATGAAAACAGTTTTCAAAAACAATTAAGCAGCTTAAGATGCAGTTAACATTTTCTTGTATGGAATGAAATATGCTTGTTTGCTAAACCTATCGACAATAGTCCAAATCATATCATGATTAGCTTTAGTGTTAGGTAAACCGGTGATAAAATCCATTGAAATCTGTTCCCATGGTCGTTCTGGAATTGGTAAAGGCATTAATAAACCATATTGTTTACCATGATGTCATTTAACTCTTTGACAAATTAAACATTTAGATACAAAGTTAGATACATCAGATTCCATGTGTGGCTAATAAAAATCTTCAATCAGTGTACGCAAAGTAGAAATAATTCCTCTATGGCCTTGATATGGGGGACAATGAATTTCATGCAAGACAAATGATCGAAATGGAATAGTTACACATAATCTTTTTTCATAAAACATAAATCCATCAACATAAGAAAATGAATCAATTGGAATCCAATTATTTGCAATTAGTTTATTCCAATCAGCTTGAAAACTAGGGTCTTGGTCATAGGTATCTTTCATAGGGAGAAGAGAATCAAAAGATATCACAGAGATATTATGAATAGTTGGTCTTCTACTTAAAGCATCGACAACAACATTCTCTTTTTCGAGTTGATATTGTATGAGTGAATGAAAACTTTGAATAAAAGAAGCCCATTTAATGTGTCGGTCAGATATTTGTGGTTGACTAAGGAGATGTTTAATACTTTGTTAGTCATTTTGATCATGAATTAAGATCCCATTAAATAGTGTTTCCATTGACGTAAAGCTTGTACTACAGCCAGCAATTCCTTATCATAGGTAGAATACTTAAGTTCAGAGGGTTTAAGCTTGCAGCTAGAGTAGGCTATGGGATGGGAATCTTGCATAAGGAGTGCTCCTATTCTAGATCCACTAGCGTCAATGACTACTAGGAAAAATGGTCTATTAAAGTCAGGTAATTGCAATACAGGAGCATGAGTTAAAGCATGTTTCAGTAAATCAAAGGACTTTTGTTGATTGTCGGACCAATGATACACAATGCCTTTCTTTAATAATTTTGTCAAAGGTAATGCAAGCAATGAAAAATTTCTCACAAATTTTTTGTAAAAGTTAGCAAGACCTAAGAAAGAACGTAATTTGTGCACATTTTTAGGTATCGGCCAATTCAAAATTGCTTCTATCTTTTTAGGGTCAACTTTAATACCTTCAAATGAAACAATACGTCCTAAGTCTTCAATTTATGTTTGAAAAAATTCACTTTTTTCAGGATTAGCATATAATTGATTCTCTTTCAATAATTTGAAAACTAAAAATAAATGTTCATAATGCTCGTTCTCATTCTTACTGAAAACCAATATGTCATCAAAGAAAACAATGACACAATGCTGATGCTTCAAAAATATGCGATTCATCATACGATTGATTGTGGCTGGTGCATTAGTTAAACCAAAAGGCATAACAAGAATTCATAGTGTCCAAATTGTGTTCTAAATGCAGTTTTGAAAATATCAGATGTGTCCAATCGTACTTGATGGTATCTAGATTTAAGATCTATCTTGCTAAATATTACCGACCCTTGTAATTTGTCCATAAGATTGTCTACCCTAGGGATCGGATATCTATTCTTAAGAGTGATCTTATTTAGGGCACGATAATCAATGCACATCCTATAGGTATTGTTTTTCTTCTTCACTAATAGGACATGTGCACCAAATGGAGAACTACTAGGTCTAATGAGTCCTCGGATTAACAATTCTTCAACTTGGGGTTGAATTTCTTTCTATTCAATTTGGTTATGTCTATAAGGTGCTTTACATGGTGGTTGTGATCCAAGAATTAGGTCTATTTTGTGATCTTCGGGATATATAGGTGGTAAGCCAAGTGGTAAGTCAATAGCAAAACAACCATTGTGCGTGCTTAGGATGCATCTGATTTTCTTTAACTTCAATTTCATTCACCCATATTAAGTAGGATTTGCTACCTTTTTGTAATGCACGTTTAGCTTGTGTATGACTAAGCAACAGAAAATTATTGAAAGTGTGCATACCATGCAATGTGATTTGTTTCCCATTAGAATGAATCTTCATTGAATGCGTGGAATAATCTATATCGGGATCATATTGATGATGCCAAGGCATTCCTAAGATAATGTCACTAGATTGCAAAGGCACAACTAAGAAATTTCTACGTTCAATATAATCACCGGTTTTAATTTCTAAGTCATGCACTTCTTGTGTTCCATTGTATCTAGTGCCTAAGAATGCAACCTTGATGTGATAATGAGTAGAAACAGTACGTAATTTCAAATCTTTGACCAATTTTGCAGAAATAAAGTTGTGTGTGCTCCTATCATCATGTAAAACAATCTTTTCTTTACCATGCACAAGACATTTCATCGTTAATAAAGAATGGGGATTTGGCATACCTGGTAAAGTATCTAAAGTAGTACCGATATCGTCATCATCTTCCGTGAAATTTGACATTTCTTCATGGTCTTCATCTTCAGTCGCTCCCAAATAGTTGATGTGAATAGTTAGCTTTTTGGATTGACAATTCGCTGCTAGATGTCCAGGTTGATGGCATTTATAATAGACTATGGATTTGGCCTTAGACACATTATTGGTAATAGCGGAAAGTTTAGGAATGTTGGGATTTGGCTGGAAAGATAGCTTAGGATTTGGATTTGTGTTTGATAGTAAAGCAAGGGGTCGTGTCCAAGATTTACGGAATGAAGATGGAAGGAAACTGTTTTGATTGAATCTTCGAAAATTTGAATTGAATTGTTTTGAACCAAAAGTACAATTAGTTGGGAATCGTTGTGGTCACTTCTCTCATCCTCGAATTTTTTATTTAGTATCATGGGCCAAGGAAATTGCATCTTCGAGAGTTGTTGGCTTGAACATGTTCACCTCCGCATAAAAATGACTAAGTAAGCTAGACATAAACTTGCGTTTATGGGTTGGCTCAGGTACATCTTCGAGCATTCGAAGTTGCAATTAAGCATTCCAAAAACACTCGGTATATTGTGAAATAGGCTCACGATCCCTCTGTAGCAAAATATCCCACTGTTTGATTGCTTTTTCATGGAATTGGGATGGAAGAAAATTCTGCAAATTTGGAAAGTCTCCCAATTAGTAGAACAATCAATGCTTTTGCGGACAACAGTCCACCATAGGGATGCTTTGTCCACTAAATGATTAGTGACACACTTAATTTTGTCTTTCTCAACATACTGTTCTTCATGGAAATAATCATCAAATGATTAGTGACACACTTAATTTTGTCTTAGCATACTGTTCTTCATGGAAATAATCACTAAATGATTAGTAACACACTTAATTTTATTTTTCTCAGCATACTGTTCTTTATGGAAATAATCATCAAATTGACTGATAAAAGCAAGTACAGTCTTTCCATCGCGTGACCCATTGAAAGTATGGAATTTGAAATTTCTTTTACTTATCTTTGTTTCTTTTCGAATAGATTGTGCTTCAAGTGTTGCATCGATCATATGTCGTATAAGATCTTCAGATTGCGGTCCATCTTAGTCGGCGGTAGTTCATTGTAGACTGGCCAATTGAGCTTGCAAAGTTTATCGTGCTCTTTGTTTCTCTTGAAGCTGCATCATAATTAGGTTCAGTTTTTGCTCCATTGTTGGTTTCGGTAAATCACCTTCGGCCATAAAATCTTCCATGGTTTGATTACACATCTTGCAAAATTTCAAACAACCTCACACACTCAAAATCTTGTTAGTGGGATGACTGTAGCTCAAAGTCGGGTTTACAAGGCTTTAAAAAAATAAATGGCTTTTTGTAGTATTTCTTCTTTGCAGATGCTGAAATTGATGTCACGGTCTTCTTCCAAGCATATACTTCATCCGTGTAGACTAGGTATAGCAATCTGCTTGCTGGATATTATCTCTGTCACTGCATGGGTGTGAACAGAGGCTTGCAGGAACTACGAAACTGGATCATGAGTTTTGCAGTGTGAACAACCTCTATAGTAAGATGGGAATTGAATTTTTTTGAGCCTTAGTGAAGCTAAAAAGCTTTAGGCTTTAAATAATAGGAGTTTTAGCTTAAGTCGTGGATTTTTGAGGATGTCGGCAGCTTCTAAACGGTGACGGCGGCGATCAGTACATGCTGCCTGGAGGGGAGCTACGGAGCTCTACCCTGAGACCTACGGACTGCTTATTGATCAAGCGTTTCAAGCCAAGTGGCCATGGCTACCTCTCACATAGCTGACGTGCAATGCCTACCTTACGGGTGTAGTGAGCTTATCTTGATGCTCGATCGAGTTCCCTCCTCTCTCTCGCACTCGGGTAGTTCCACGATCCTTGTGGCAAGCTCAAGCAACCTCAAGCCCTCTCCCTCAAGCTCCATCCTCCATAGCCACGCAAGAGAAGAGAAAAGAAGAGAAGAAGAGAAGATGAAGAGAGAATATGGGGAGCTTCTTCTCCACGATCCCTCACTCTCACACACTCACTCCCTCAATCCCTCACTCAAGCACAAGCAAGAAAGCAAGAAACAAGAGAGGAAGAAGAATAAACTTTGGCCACACACAAGAATGAGCTTCTCATTCACTTTTGAACTTTATATACATGCCCTACTTTTTGGGCGGTCATCCCCACTTTTTACATGGCCGGCCATTAGCCTAGGCCCTCTTTTCCTATTTCCCACCGTTCTAACTTATCCCATTCCCAACTAATGCATACAATTTGCACAGGAGTGAGCCTGGCACTCTTTTTACAAGGATTCGGGAGTGCCTTCACATTTAATGGCGCGCTTTTACTCTTTTCTTTTCTTGAGGCGACACTAAAGCCCTCTGGAGGGGTCGTCATTCAAATTTTTAGGGTCTGACCTCCATTCGGGGCGTCTTTTCCTTCCTTTGTCCTGTGCCCTTTCGATTATCTCCTTCTTCCATTTTTTCCGCACCTTTGCTCCATTTTTTGATCCTCTGTGCTATAGTAAACACTGTCGCCGCCAATTATGGAATTTTGTGGCTTAAACTTTTTAAAGATTTCTCTTTAAGCTTTCAAACTTAATCTTTATAAAATTGCTTGCCTGTTTCTCTGAGAAGTAAAAGAGTTAACAAAGGAACTTCGCAGGTGGTCCTCCACCTGTAGAGGTTGGTCTTTCACGATCCAAGTGCGTAGGAAGGGGTTCTTCACTGCCAGGAATACGCTGGTATTGATGGATTGCCGTGAGACTGACTGTAGAACTCGATCATTCCAGGAGCTTCGCCTTCACGCGAGATGGTAAGCGATTGGAAGCCCTTGATCTCAGCTTCGCTTTGATACCACTGATGCACAGATCGGATGTTGTATGCGTACATAGCAAGCGTCGAAAGGTCCCCAAGAACAAAAGAACTCTACTTTTGCACAAAAAACAAGAGAGAAGACTTGGACGACATAAAGCAAAAGACTAATTGGGTACAATCTTTCCCCATGCCTTGTGTGAGAGCTCCACAAAGCATGTATTCGATATATTATTCATCTCCAAGCTCAAAAGTAGCCCAAATTTACAATTAGCACGCTTTAGCTTTTGTGTTTGCTTTTGTCCAACTAAAGAATAAAGCGGTTGGGCGTCCAAAGAGTTAGGCTGTGCCCAAATACAATGTCCAATAACAAATATTTAAATCGTACGTCCATGCTACAAAATAATAAATATATGTCAAGCGCTTCAATAAATAAGTGCGTCAAAATAAATATTGGTGCCACGCCTAAGATGCGCGCCCATAAAAAATGATAATTTCTTCTAAATAACTTGAATACACGCTATCGCCCCAGTGCTTCCCAATGCCACCATTGTCTGCTCTACACGTCAACTAAAGCATTCACAATTATTAGAAAATAATAAAATTAAACCGACAAAAGTGAATACCTAGCAGTCTTCAGCTACAAAATAAATAAATTAGTTAGAACTCAATCCTAACCTTAATTTATTACAAGTGTGCACTCTATACTCATAAACATCCATTAATTTAAATATGTATTTTGTGGAATCACCCGCTATAGAATCACCCACTTGCACATTAAATTAACGAGACGTTCGAAAAGGATAGGCATCCCCATTGACTTTTCGCACAAGGAATCCATCTTGTGTATGAGCCCCGACAATAAATATAATTTTATAGAATCCACCGCAAAACCTCACAGAATCCACCATGGAATATGCCTCCTGGCATCAGATTTATAGTGGTTACATTTATATTTTGAAAGCACCTTGAGTCTTCTTTCTAAAAGTGATGAGTTGGGCTACCTCTTGATATAGTGAATAGGGACTAAATCAAGTATGAGAGAGAGAGAGAGAGAGAGAGAGAGAGAGAGAGAGAGAGAGAGAGAGAGAGAGAGAGAGAGAGAGAGAGAGAGAGAGAGAGAGGCTGAACACATTCAGTTTACAAAGGGTGCACCCTACTAACTCACACTTGCATGGGTCCTAAGGTAGAGCACTAGTTTTCTCTATATTGAAATTAATAAATCTCTTTCTCTCTCTCTTTCTCTCTCTCTCTTAAAATACCTTTCCTATTATGTATACCTAATGCCACTTCTTATAATATGTAAACAACACACTATCATCTATTATTATTTTGTGTCCCTATTCCCATGTGGATGGATGATGAACAACTTAAAAAAATATGCTATGCGTTGCAACAACACAATAGTGGGCATATCAAATACTAAAACTTATTACTATCAATACAAAGAGAGCTTGATGGATATCCATATTCTTGAGATGGCAAGCTCAACACATGTGGACATTGATGATGGACCACCTGGTTAGATGGGTCCACACGTCTACACTTAGCATGTCGGTGGTCATTATGACTCTCACATGGCCACTGACTCATTACTTATTATATTCAGGTTGTTACACCTATTTACAGCTGGCATAGTTATAGCGCCAGTTGACTAGTGTAGTCGGTTATGCATTGTTTGACTTAGTAGGCCACTTTCCTTTATATTGTATCTTATCTATACTTTGTGTACATTATAAAAGTGTGTGGAAGAAGAAGAAAAAACCAGCAAGAAAACGTTTTGGCCTCCATCTCTCTTCTTGTCCCTTGAGTGAGCTTCTTTTTGTGTATTCTGTGTGTGTTCGATGTAGCATCTTGAGCAAGTCCCCCACCATGCGATTCTTGACATGGTATTAGAGCCACGCCACTGAGAGAGGCTGATTTCGAAGGCTAAAGTGAAGGAGAAGAAGCAAGGTTTGAGCAAGCAAGACACGGGTAAGAAGCTCTCCCATTCTTCCACTCTTTCTCTTGGACAGTGCCTGTGGAGGCACCGGAAGCAGGGTAGAGCAAAAATCTCAGATTACAGTGAGATTTGGTGTGCGCGAAGAGCACTGTGTATTCTACAGATTAAGTCTCTAGGGATTTCCTGCAGTTATTTTGGACTGAGGCCGTTTCAGGCCCTGTTTTAGAGCCACGAGGTTGCGGACAACAATTCGAGATACCCTACAATTTTAGCTGTGTCTGCCGTATACAGGTGCACAGGTTACAGATTTCAGATCTATAAGTTCAAAGGTGTTTACCAATGAATAAACACAAGGTTTATCTACAAACTGGTTGCAAATTGCAAGTATTGTTGTGCAGAGAGTGAAAAAGGTTGTCTGGTGTATTTGCTGTGCACTACAGGTTGAGGGTTGCAGAAGATTTGCTTGCTGTTTGATATTAGTTTTGTGATAATGGCAGAGAATAATGGAAACCCCATCATTGAGAAGCTCGACAAGAACAACTACCCTTCATGGAAGTTTCGTGTCACAAACTTCCTTATTGGAAAAGCCCTCTATGAGTTTGTTTCAAGTGAAGAAAAGGAGCAGGAGGTGAGTGATCCTCCAATTGCAGAAGAGACAAAAGCACGAAAGGAATGGAATGCAAAAGACAAAAAGGTCATGTATTGGCTATTTGTAGTAATTAACAATAATATGTTGGGACATATTAGAAATGCAGAGAATTCATATGTAGCTTGGACCATACTTGAAAGTATGTTTTTCGTAAATACAAAGGCAAAAGGGAAGATGTCTATCAATGAGTATGCACTGAAGGTAAGGAGCATTGCAGATGCCTTGGCAGCGATTAATGCAATGCCCGATGATGATGATCTAGTGTCGTCTACCTTGGGTAGACTTAACAATGAAAAGGCTTGGAAGTCTTTTGTAACTTCCGTATATGTCAGAAAGCCATTTCCAGATTTCGATGAGTTGGTTTCCCTTATGATCACTGAAGAGATCAACATGTAGAGTGAGACATCTGAAAGAAGTGGTGAACAGGTCCAAGCTTTCTACTCCACTTCAAGAAGGAGACGTAGCAGGTTCTCTTCAAGAGGGTGTGGTATAGGACGTGGTAGTGACAACTAGCAAAATAGATTGAATCAGCAATTTGGCGATATGCATGTTTCAAGAGGTCGTGGTAACTTTAGAGGAAGGGGGAGCTTTAGAGGAAGAGGTGGATGACAGAACAGAGGTTCTAACAACTCTCGTATTGTATGTCACTACTGTGGCAAAATAGGTCATATTGCAGCCCAATGTTATGCTAAGAAAGATGATATTCGCAATGGTAAGTTGCAGCAAGGAAACTATGCATCGTCTTCACGACAGAATGAAGACAAAAATGAACGTTTGTTTGTTATGCATCATATGCTGAATGCTGTTACAGGAAAGGGAACACATGATGATGTTTGGTATGTTGATTCAGGTGCATCCAATCATATGACCGGCCATGTAGAATGGGTTGGAGAGATGCAGGATTTGCAAAATGCAGGTTATGTGTAGACGGGTGATGATTCATGCCACCCAATTTCACACATGGAAAAAGTTCCCTTGTCCTTGCATGATGGTAAGACAAGGAGTCTTTCAGATGTATTACATGTGCCATCTATTACAAAGAACTTGGTGTTAGTTGGTCAAATGGTAGAGTAAGGGCTGCAAGTCAGATTTAATGCAAAGGGCTGCTTTGTAGAAGACTTCAATGACAAGTGTAGGTTGGTAGCAAAGGGAAGTAGAGTTGGACGTATGTTTACTTTGGATGTTGGAATTCCTACTATGAATGCTGCTATGTATGCTAAAGGAAAAGGTGTTGTTGCAGATATTGAAATTTGGCACAAATGCATTGGAGATGCAAATGTACAAAGGTTGAAATTAATGCAGTCCAAAGGGTTGGTTACAGGTTTGCCTACATTTAGAGTTGCAGAATTTCATAAGGTATGCGAAGCATGTCAATTTGGTAAGCAGGCAAGATAACCCTTTTCACATGACACAGATGTAAGCAGAAATATCCTTGATGTTGTGCATACATACATTTGGGGGCCTACACAAAATGTATCTCTTGGAGGCAGTTCATACTTTGTCACATTCATTGATGATTGTTCTAGAAAGCTGTGGGTATATTTTATGAAGGAAAAGAGTGAAGCATTTGAGCACTTTAGAACTTTCAAGGCTGCAGTTGAAAGAGAAACAGGCTTGAAAATAAAGTGCTTGAGGTCAGATGGAGGGGGAGAGTATCTCTCAAATGAGTTTAGTGATTTTCTGAGGTCTCATGGGATAAAGAGACAGTTCACATGCAGGTATACCCCACAGAAAAATGGGGTTGCAGAAAGGAAAAACATGCATATTGCAGAAGTTGCACGTGCCTTGATGGCTGAAAAGAATATGCCTAAGCATTTTTGGTCTGAGGCTGTTCATAATGCTGTTTATATTATGAACAGAACTCCCACAGCTGCAGTTCATGGGATGACTCCTGAAGAATGCTTTATTGGCAAGAAGCCTAATGTATCGCACTTGAAGGTATTTGGCTGTGTTGCATATGTTTATGTGCCAGATGAGCTATGGAAGAAGCTTGATCCAAAGGCAGAAAAATGTGTCTTTATTGGATACTCTTTAGAGCAGAAACGGTATCGCTGTTATAACCCTGTCACATGTAAATTCAGAGTGAGCAAGGATGTCATCTTTGATGAAATGAGCAGTTGGTATGCATCTAGTGGTGATGCATTGGATGATGATGATGATCATGACACTCATGTGCAGGCTGAAAAGCAAGAATCACTGACTCTTAGTGGACCAGAGACATCATCTAGTAGTCCATGCTCTGGGAGACTAACGAGTAGCTCTACATCTTCAGGTGCATCTAGTAGCACTACAGGTAAAGACAAAGGAAATAATAAAGTGTCAGATGGCATTGATGCAGTTCTTGATGGAGACTCTAGTGGCTCAGAGAGCTTAGATGATGAGCTTGGTATTCCTTCTGTCAGGACACCAGGTGTACAGAGAGCTCATAGTAATGTAAAGGCTCCATTGAGTGATCCGGTGGTATGCAGATCTAGCAGGGTCAGATACCCTATTAAAAGATTTGGTTTTGAAGGTTATGCAGCTCACCATTATGCTTATATGGTGAAACTAGTTGAGGATGTTGAGCCCACTTGTTTTGAGGATGCTATCGGTCATACTCATTGGGATGCAGCAATGGATGAGGAGATGGCTGCATTAGAGGCCAATAAGACTTGGGATCTAGTATCATTGCCGAAGGGCAAGAAAGCTATTGGATGTAAGTGGGTTTATAAGATTAAGCACAATGCAGATGGTTCTATTAGTAGGTACAAAGCTAGGCTGGTTGCAAAAGGCTATGTCCAGACATATGGCATAGATTATGAAGAAACCTTCAGTCCACTTGCTAGGATGGCAACTGTCAGATGTGTGATTTCTTTGGAAGCAGCAGCCAAAGGTTGGAGGTTGCAGCAAATGGATGTGAAGAATGCCTTCTTGTATGGTGATTTGCAAGAAGAAGTGTATATGGATCAGCCAGCAGGTTATGAAGATTTAGAGCATCCCACGTATGTGTGCAGGTTGAAGAAGGCGCTCTATGGGCTCAAGCAAGCACCTAGAGCATGGTCTGACAAGATCAGAGAGTATCTTGTCAATATTGGTTTTTATGTTCTGATGCTGATCACTCACTTTATGTGAGAAACGGAGATGCAGGTTTGGTCATCATAGTCATCTATGCGGATGACTTGATTATTACAGGTGATAGTGATAGTGGAATTGTTAAAGTTAAGAACTTTTTGAAGAAGAAGTTTGAGATGAAGGATTTAGGTGAGCTAAGGTACTTCCTTGGCATTGAGGTGATCAGATGTGATGATGGTATATGACTGTCCCAAAGACAATATGGCTTGGATATGTTGTCTAAGTATGGTATGACAGCATGCAAACCACTTTCAATCCCGTTGGAGCAGAATGTAAAGTTGAGTGCTGATGTTGGGGATGAGATAGAAGACCCTACTATGTTTAGGAGGATAGTGGGGAGTTTGATCTACATGACCACTACAAGGCTACGGTGTTGGTCTTGTGAGTCAGTTTATGCAAGTACCTAGAAAGCCACATTTGGATGCAGTCAGACGCATATTGAGATATAAGAAGTCCACATTACATTTTGGACTTTTCTATGAGGCAGGTACAGATGTACATGTGTTTGGATACACAGATGCAGATTGGGTTGGTAGTATGTCTGATAGAAGATCTACCAGTGGATACATGTTCTCTCTTGGTAGTGCAACAGTTACTTGGAGCAACAAAAAGCAACCTACAGTTGCTTTGTTGAGTACAGAGGCTGAGTATAGAGGTGCTGCTGTAGTAGCATGTGAGGTAGTATGGCTATAAAAGTTATTGGCTGATTTAGATGTGCAGGTGAAAGGTCCAGTTGTCATTTATTGTGATAACATGAGCACTATACAGTTGGCTAGGAACCCTGTGTTCCATGCCAGGACAAAACATATTGAGATACACTACCACTTTGTGAGAGAGAAGGTACTAGCAGGTGAGATTGACTTGGTGTATGTTAGCACATAGGATCAGATAGCTGACATCTTCACGAAGACATTGGGTACAGAGAAGCTTCAAAAGTTTTGAAGCTGACTTGGAGTTGTAGAGATGCAGTTGAGCTTGAGGGGGAGTGTTGAGATGAAAATCTCAACACATGTGGACATTGATGATGGACTGCTTGGTTAGATGGGTCCACATGTCTACACTTAGCACGTCAGTGGTCATTATGACTCTCACATGGCCATTGACTCATTACTTATTATATTCAGGTTGTTACACCTATTTACAGCTGGCATAGTTATAGCGCCAGTCGACTAGTGTAGTCGGTTATGCATTGTTTGACTTAGTAGGCCACTTTCCTTTATATTGTATCTTATCTATACTTTGTGTACATTGTAAAAGTGTGTGGAAGAAGAAGAAAAAACCAGCAAGAAAACGTTTTGGCCTCCATCTCTCTTCTTGTCCCTTGAGTGAGGTTCTCCTTGTGTATTCTGTGTGTGTTCGGTGTAGCATCTTGAGCAAGTCCCCCCACCACACGATTCTTGACACATATGTCATTGCTTTCACTCGCCATGCATGCCAGACTTAACATAATGCCTATTGTTTCAAGCATTTCAAGCAATGCGGCTATGGCTACCTCTCACATAACCCTTGCAAACTCAAACTCTTTGATTTACTTGCTTGTTATAGTCTATCTACAAGAGGTTTGTGATGGCTCCATGATCCTTGCAACATGCCTCAAGCGAGATCTTCCTCCTTTTCTTTGATCACTGTGCAAGTTGTTGTGAAGAAGAAGAAGACAAAGAAGAAGAAGAAGAAGAGGAAGCGAGAGCTTCTCCTCTGTCTAGTCCCTCACTCTATCTTACACTCTCTCCCTCAATCTCTCCCTCCCTCTCCCTCCCTCTCCCTCTCTCTCCCTCAGTCTCCGTCAGTCTCTCCCTCTCTCACATAAGCTAGAAGAAATAAAGAAGTAAGAAGAGAGCTCTCAAGATTACACATCATAAGAATGAGTTTATCCATTCATTTTTTAGTTTTAATCCATGGCCTCAATTTTTTGGTCACCCTCTTATGGCATTAGCCTAGGTCTCTATCTCTCACCTTGCATACACCATTTACTTTTTATAATAATTTTTTGTCTTGCTTGGTCAAAATCTATTGAGCTTATGCCTCACTTGGACTTTACAATTTGTATGGGATTGAGCCCAACACTTTTTTACAAATGAATATTCCAAGTAACTCTCTAGTTCAAAAAATTACACGCGCTAAACCATTGCTTCATTTTTTCTCCTCTTGTGCCTCCATATTTTAAAAATTTCTTTGCATTCATTTGTCAACTTCCTTGGTTGTGCCTTCCTTGAAGGGCTTCACATTGCCAACCTCCTAGAGTCGTACTCGTCCCATGGCACGCTAGGGTTTGGTGGGATTTATGTTGAGCTAGTGTCAATTGGAAGTGTAGAGGGTAACCATTAGTATCCTTATGCTTTGGGCTGTTCTTGGTGGGAATGGAATTAGCTCTGGGTTAGTCTTTGGGGATTGGCTCATTGTCAAGGTAAAGAAGATAGAGATTAGGATGATTTGGGGCATCAATATTGCTAGTTTAGTACCATAGAGATATGAGACAATCGAGGTTGGCAAGTTCATTGGGTGTGGTCTTAGCATAGCTACATTTAAAGCAGGTGATTAATCATCCTTTCAAAGATTGCTCTTGTCAAACCTAGGTTGCAATGAGCTCATCGATAGATTGAGGTAGCCTTAGTGAATATGAATTCATATTCCTCCCGTAATCATGGTAGAAACTTCACATTAGTCATGGTATTCTCATTAAGGAGGCCTAGGTCAAGACATTTGTAGTTGTGTGCAAATAGAGTGAAGGTGTTATCCAACCATTGAATACATGTGAATATGTCATTGTTAGTATCCGTATCCATACTAAGAGCTAGTTCTATGAGGGATTATCTCTCATAAGAAGGTTGTAGGCCTGAGGGGATTCTAATTTTAGTGGGGGCTAGTTTGATCAAGAGATGTGATTGCTTGATCCTGTCTTGTTGTAGGTATTGAGATGAAGGTGTTCTTAGATTTAGATGGGGGTATTGTATCTATTGGTTGGACTTAGGTTTAAGAATAAGAATGGGGCACAATGCTATTGGTCGCTAGCTTCTCCTCACATAGTTAGTGTTAACCCCAGAACAAAGAAAGCAAAAAGAAAATTAAAAAGATGCAAGGCAAAGTGGAAAAAGGTGGTTTGGCTAAAGAAATAGGAGGAAAAAAGGCCAAAAGCGCAAGGACAACCTTAAAAGTTCAGGGCACATGCAAAATAGGAAAGATACATTTTAAATATAAAAGTGTACTCTAAATCCTTGTAAAAGAGCACCAAGCTCCTCCTATGCAATTTGTAAATGTAGACGAGCATGGTTGAAGGAACAATGCAAATAGGAAGGGAATAGGAAAAGAGGACCTAGGCTAAAATTACCGAGCATGTAAAAAACGGTTAGGTGCCCAAAGGGGTTAGGGTTTTGTATAAAAGGCAAAAAATAATGAAGAAGCTCATTCTTGTGTGTGGCCAAAACTAGCTTTCCTTCTCTTCTTCTTCTTGTTCTTGCTCGCTTGAGCTTGAGATTGAGAGAGGGGGTGTGAGGAAGCGAGTGTGTGAGGGTGAGGGACCATGGTGAGGAGAAGCTCTCCATCTTCTTCTCTCTTTGTCTTCTTCTTCTTCTTCTTCTCATGCACGGAAATGGAGCATGGAGCTACCAGAGTACTTGAGGAAGGAGGCAACTCGATCGAGCATGGAGTTAAGCTCATTACACTCGTAGGTGTGAGAGCGCATACGACTATGTGAGAGCTAGCCATTGCCCTTGGCTTGAAGCACTTGAAATAATAAGCAGTCCATGGGTCTTGGTGGTTGCACGAGAAGCTCCCACAATTTAGTTCCGTTTTTGCCAAGACAAACAGATTCAAGCTTTGAGTACTTGCATGCTGCAAATCAAGCATTGAAGTAGGGTTTGAACCGGTACTTGAGATATAGGTAGGAAGCGAGGGAGTTAAAGAGGTATTCGATCTCCTTTGCAAGTAAGCTTTTGTGATTTTTGGGATTTAAGTAAGTAGGTTGGATTAGTGTAAGTGGTTGCTTATGATTTGGATGCATTTAGGTACGGAAAAATAAGGAAAAAAAGAAACAAATAGTAGGGTTATTGTTATAAAAAACAGGGTAGAATAGGAAGAAAAAAGGGGCTTCAATGCATTGAGAAAGGAAAAAGAGAAGAAGGGGAGTGGAAGACTGAAGAACAAGGGGTTTAAGAGGTAGAGAGAGCAAAGGGGAGCACATTTTTGCATTCAAAGTTGAGAGAGAGAGAGAGAGAGAGAGAGAGAGAGAGAGAGAGAGAGAGAGAGAGAGAGAGAGAGAGAGAGAGAGAGAGAGAGAGAGAGAGAGAGAGAGAGAGAGAGAGAGAGAGAGGGGGGGGGGGAGCTAGATAGGTTATTTGCAAGGCAGTAGTCAAGCAAGGAGTGCTTTGATTTGTATAATTGGACACATTCACAGGCTATTAGTGAGTTGGTTTGATAGCTAACTTCTTGTTATTTGATCCTGGATCTTGTTAGGACTAGGAGGAGGCATCGAGAACATCACAATAAATTTTTGGAAAATCTGTGTTAGTTTTCACTATCACATTCAAATCGTCTGATTCCTAGAATCGGACAGTTCGACTGCCTCAAAGTCATTCTATTTTCAAAATCAGATAGATTGACTGTTCGATATCCAGACAGATAGGAATCGGATAGCCTAGACTTGGACACTCGCTTTTGGGAATTGAATGGAAAAACCTACAAATCAGACGAAAAAATTGAACATAAAATTTTGACAAACTTTGACCTCACTTGACCCTGTAGAGGCCAAGCCCTAGTTGTAGGACACCCCAGTAGATCCTCAGGTGAGTGAAGGAGACAATAGAGCCAATTAACTTGAGAGATGAGATCTGATAGTCTAGGAGTGACTCCGGTCACTAACCATACTCCAATAGAAATTTGGACGGACAACCTGAACCCACTACCCTTCAGATCATGCTTCAAACATATAGCAAGGACCAAGAGTAGACCATTGTGAGCAGCTGCCACGGGAGTGTGATATGTGTTGATTGTGATTGAATTCACACATTTTCTCACATAAAAACTTGGAGTGCACCAAAAAAGATGAAAGCTTGATTTCTCATAGCACACATTGAGGAGCACCCTACTAGCATCTGAGTGCACATAACATTAAGAATTGTTTTAAATAACAAGGAATTTACGCAAGATAAGATTAAGCTGAACAAACCCACTAGTAGGAGGAAGCCCCCAAAAATTCAATAGTGGCCAATGATTCCAATCACCGAACACTAAGAGACTTAAATCATCAAGCTACTTAGGAAGCAACAATGATAGGCATGATTAGAGATGTAGATCTACCCAAATTGATCAATTTGATTGACACCCTAGTGGCTCAAGAAGTCAGCAACATGTCATGAACTAGTGCCAACTCGAAAAATGATGAGCTTGAATTGGGAGAATTCCCAGTCGACATCTAGCAACTAATGACTCAGTATGACTTGCAAACCAAAATGGAGCATCATGGTTGACTAGTTGAGGACATCATAACAGATCTAGACGAGGAGAGAAGGTTGGCAAGGAAAGTGTTGCAAAGCATGGCTGCATACAACTAAGAACAATAAGCTCAAAAGTTGAGACAAGTTATAAAATTGTGCGAGGTCCAATGTGTCTTAGCTCTCTCCAATAGAACCAGGACATGAGCAAATGCTGAGAGGGAGAGAGCCTTAGAGGCCGATCTTACAATAAGCAAGCTTCTCACGAAGCAAATCTTAGACAACACATCTGCGGAGCAGAGCAGAGCAACTCTAGCGACTACGTTGCTAGCAGGACTGGGAATCGCCCTGAATTCTAAGAGCGAGAACAAGGTACATGTGGTTGCTAAGCAACTTGACAAGTATCAGCCCAATAATGACCTGTATAGATTTGTGGAGGAGTTCGAGCAAGTATGCGAGGCTAACAACCTCACGGACCTTGCTCAATCCGCACAAGCTTTCAGACTTTGCCTAGGAGGCAAGATGGATGTGGTACACTAGTCTAGACAATGCCGAATGCAATGACTTCAATAATCTCAAGAATCTCTTCATCAAGAGATTCTTTGAGGTGGGATACTCTGACAACATCATCGTCAGGTTGATGAACGTTAGTCTCAAAAGAACAAGGAGGATATTTGAGATTACGTCACCCACGTGTGGAGTCTCTTTAAGAGAATCCCAACCGTGAGTGACCTAGTTAGCAAGCGGTCTCCACCATATTCATAAGTGGGATTTGAAGCGAAGAGCTTTACAAGGCCTTGGTGATCAACTCAACCTTGCAAAGGGATGTGCTAGCTAGGGTCTTTGAAGAAGCCATATGAGTGGATGATGTACTCAAGGGGAGGAGCTCGAGAGCCACAAGTCAAGACAACACTGCCTCTAGAACCTCAAAAAGAGCTACAACCATTGGTGAAAGATCTAACCAAAGCACCCAAGACAAAGGAAAGAGTGTCAACCAGAGCCATAAGAGTTGGCGGACGTGAAGCTAGAGTTGGCTAGGCTACAAGATATGATGAGAATGCTTGCAGGACCTCATGTACAATGCATGCATTGCGGAGGAAACCACCTTTTGATTGAGTGCATGAATCCTAGATCCAAACACTATGCCAATTGTAGTAGGTTTGCCTATGATGTAATGCATTGCCAATTATCAAGGCAGTTGCTATACCCTCATTCATACAATCAGTCTTACTACCTAAGGAATAGACCACCACATTACAGAAGGGGAGCTCCACTAACTCTCCCAATACCCATGATTTAAAGATAGCTATCCCTAGGATAGATATCAACCCCACGGGGATATCTAGACCACCTGGACCCATTGTGATCCATCCACCAAGAGACACTCTTATACATTACAGGAGCCAAATGAGGATGAAGCATACATAAATCCTTACATCTCATATGATGAAGAGGACGATCCCATCTTGTTGGATTTCATACCAACACTGATGATGGCATTGGGAAAGGGAAGAGGTAGAGGTCTAAGAGGACAGAACTAAGAATCCATTGCATGTGGGACTTACAATCACCTAGGACACATCTCATCTCGATGCCCCAAAAGGGAGCAAGCCAATCAAGACAAGGTGGACCTAAGATAACCTCAGTGTGGGATCACACACTTGTACGCCAAAGTTCCCTAAGCAAAAACCTTCCATTATTTTGGCTATCGTGTCATCTGTACGATTGGGACTATTTGGAGTTGAAACAATTGATGATGAAGTCATGTCAATTCTGCTAAATGTCATGACCCGAGCATAGGCAAAGCAATTCGGTATTTCATTATGAGGACCTAGCAACCTCAATGCAACTTCAACAGGGAAGAAAAGCCATATAAGAAGAAAAAAGTGGGCATCTAGATAGTGCCACTACGTTATCAAAAGGGGAAGCAAGTCACAAACACAGAAGTAGAGACATCTGCTCCTAAGACAACAATAAAGGGAAGTGCCCAAGTTGGAGAATATCTCGATCCAAGGCACCAATTAGAAGTGGTTGATAAGTTCAAGGAATGGGTGAGAGAAGCCCAAGCACACCTAAAAGATGCGAAACCCATTTATCAAAGACAGAATTGATGAGCTCTCTAGTGTGAGCACACCGATCTTGCTTACTCATTTCAAATCAAGAGACACATTTGCACCCCACGTAGCACTGCATAGATAGAGCCGAGATGCCACATGTAGGTAGACAACCCAAGATCATTGGCACAAGAGCATAGAGCCTAATGAAAAGCAAGTGGTTGGCAACTTTCTCAACGATGTTGTTTATAGTCCCTGTGACCCTAGCTTTGGGAGAGCTCCTTAGGCAGAACCCAATGCTATGACAAGGGTTGAAACAGTGGGTAGAATGACATGATGAGCATGGAATGACTGACTTTTGATCACAACGTAGTAATGCATATACAAGTTTAACCTTGAACTCAGTGCTTAAGTATTTGCACATAAATGCATTTTGAGAAGGCACAGAAATGCACGGAAGCCCCAAGACCTACCTAAGTGCTTCACAAAGTTCAAAAAGGATGATAGGGTAGTGATCTTGTTAGGCGCTAAGAGACAAGGACAAGAAAATGTATCAATAGAAGGGCCTGCTAAGGTCAAGAAATCCAACTTGGAAGGGGAAGGGGAAAATCCTTGACCCATGTTCATAGCTAACAAGCTGATTGAGCAAGAGGAGGCGGATCTCATCATTCTTTTGCAAGATTTCATAGATGTATTCTCTTGGTCTTTAGATGAACTCAAAAGGAGTTGATTCAAGGGTTGTGACCCATAACATCCCAATGGTCCAGATGCAACACTAGTTAAACAATGACCATACCTGATGAATCCAAAGAATGCACATGCCATCAAGGAAGAGATAGACAAGTTGTTAAAGACTGGATTCATCTACGAAATCAAGCATACGGATTGGGTATCATCCACAGTGATTGTCTTGAAGAAGAATAGAAATATTCTAGTGTGTGTAAATTATAAAAAGGTCAATGCTGCAATGAAGAGAGATAACTATCCCCACTGCCCTACATGGAGCACATGCTCAAAAGAGTAGCAAAAAAAGAGGCCTACAGTTTCTTTGATGACTTCTCAAGTTATAACCAAGTGCAAATACACCCCGATGATAGGCATAAGACAACGTTTGCAATGGAATGGGGCATGTTTGCCTACATAGTCATGCCATTTGGGTTGACGAATGCACTGACTACCTTTCAACGCCTCATGTGTACCATTTTTAAAGACATGCTTAGATGAGAAATGGAGGTGTTTGTTAATGATCTATGCATTCACTCTAGTTGGAGGGAACACCTAGATAAACTTCACGCAATCCTTGCGTGGTGTAGGCTATATAGCCTCTCCTTAAACCCCTTGAAGTGCCAGTTCTGGGTGAAGCATGGATGTATCCTAGGGCACATGGTGTCTAAGAATGGCATTTCCACTGACTTCTCCAAAGTCCTTCTCCAAAGTTAGAGTCATTATCAATCTACCACCACCCACGAATTATAAGGGAGTTCAATGCTTCATGGGACACATAAGGTACCATTGGCGATTTGTTTTGAACTATGCATTGATTGCTAGTCCCTTTACAAATTGTTGATCATATTTGAGTTGACTGAGGAATGCCAATCCACCTATGAGGAACTAAAAAAGGATCTCAAATTGCACTGATTCTATGAGCCATAGATTGGAACATAACATTCCATGTGCACATTGATGCATTGAAGTTTGCAGCGTGGGAGCTATTTTTTGTCAACTTGGTAAACATAATCTCAATTATCCTATGAGCTTTGCTAGTAAACAACTCATGAATATGGACATGAATTACTCCAGAATGGAAAGGGAAGGCCTAGCCATGGTATTTGATGTGTAAAGAAGTTTCGTCATTATCTTTTGGCTATGTCCTTTATCTTCTTCGTTGACTATCAAGCCTTGCTTTACCTAGTGAACAAACCTTGCACTGCAGGATGTATAACAAGGTGGTTTCTTTTACTTCTAGAATTTGACTTCTTTGTGGTTGTATGCAAGGGTAAGCAACATGACATGGCAGACCATATGTCCCACATACCCACAGGAGAAGCCATTGGACGGGGCATTGTAGATGACTTTGCCCAATGTGCACATGTTTAGTATGTCCACTAAGAGGGACCTTTTTAGGGCCAATCTAATGCTATATTGGGTAGATGACATAGTCCAAGTCCTAGAGCATGGATTGCCTAAGAGACCTATAGAGAAGGCTAGGCTAAAGTACCTTATCCTTAAGATTCAACCCTATTAGCTAATTGCTAGCCAGCTCTATAGACTCTAGGAGAGGACATGTTATTGCAAAGATGCATGTGTGATAATGAAATGCATGATGTCCTTATTGAAGCACATGGTGGAATTGCTAAAGGACACTTTACTGGAGACACTACAATACACAAGGTGTTGCAATCTCACCTACGGTGGCCCACCCTATTCCACGATGCTACTAAGTTCGTGAAGCATTGCGACGAATGTCAAATGATCAAAGTACCCATCTATAAGACAAGATGGAGTTGACCTCGATGTAATAGCATGACAACCCTTTGAAAAGTGGGGGATTGACTTTATTGGGCCAATCAGCCACCCTGCAATGTAGTACTCGTAGGCTAAGTACATCATAGTAGTGACAGATTATCTCACGAAATGGGCCAAAACTTGGGCCATTAGGAAGAATGACGCTAGGACCATGGTTAAGTTCCTTCAGGAGCATGTGACCTCATGATTTAGCTACCCAATTGAGCTAATTAATGATCAAGGCACACACTTCATTAATGAAGCAATTGACCATTTTCTATCCATATTCTTGATTATCCATAGAAAATCATCACCATACTACCCTCAAGCTAACAGTCAGGTGGAATCCATGAACAAGATCCTAGTGAATGTTCAGACTAAGATAGTCTCTGCCTCATGCAGTGATTGGGACAATAAACTCATGGTAGTGGTATGGGCTTACAAGACAGCCTACAAGATGGCCATAGGGCAAATACCATTCAAGCTTACCTACAAGACCAAAGTGATCTTGCCAGTGGAGTTTTTCGTTCTAAGCTTTAGAGTGGCAATGCAAGAGAGATGGGATGGGGAGGCATGGATGGAATGCTTGGTAGAGATAGAATGTCTTTTTGAGACTTGAATCCTAGCTACCCATGCGCTAATCTATGAAAAGGAAAGACACAAGAGCTAGTTTGACAAACATGTCAAACAACATGATTTTGAGCACAATGACCCCTAGTGCTACTATACTTTGTAAGGGGACATATGTAGAAGATAAAGTTCAGAGGATTGCGGTCTTTTAGGGTACCAAAAATTAGTTAAATTGGCAACATAGAGCTCAAGACCCTAGAAGAAGAGGGCATAGGCTTCTTCAATGGTAGTTGCCTCAAGAAGTATTACCTCCCAGCACATCCACTGCATGAGCCTCTAATGCTAGAACCCCCTATAAACGTGAGAATTGCCATTATCATTGAGATTGAGGAAGAGGATGAGAAAATGGTAGAACCTACCTACTTGTGCATATCAATGATTGCCCAGAAGACACGCGTCTTTAATGTGCTTATTGATAAGGAAGTTGACTATAATATCCTTATGCATGACCATTCGACCCTCATTGGTCAACCCTAATTGCAGCCTACTGATGCCAAACTCAACCTATTTGAGGGATAGTCCTGTTGAGATATCGAGCTCCACTCGTGATACGCCAGGGTGACCGTTGTGTATTTATGTCACCGACTTGTCAGTTGCAGATGCGGTTGGTACACCGCCCATGAATAATAGCTAGATGATAGCTATCCTTATCTACTCTAGTTCGTGGCTCAGTTAGTATGCCACCTTAGTTAGTTGAGTTTGGTTTGAGACCCATATATAGGGTTCTTCTATTTCTATGTGTGAGAGTTCTTTTTGGCTTACACAACTAAGAAGAGGAAAACTGTTTTCAGCCTCCATCTCTGTGTGTATTCCCCCATTGTGCAAGCAAGAAAGCTTCAAGTGAGACTCCTTCCTCAGAGCCTTGTTCGTGGTAAGGAGCTCAAGAAAGCAAGCCAAGCTCGCGGTGTTCTGGTAAGAGGAGCAGTGTTGCTTTCATTTTCTGTTTTGGGAGCAGATCTCTGCAGGCAGCACAGCCGAAAATTGCAAGAGTGCATTGTCTCAAGTTGAGACGCCCTTCGCAGTGAAGCAAGAGGGCAGTATATGCTGCGGGAGAGGCCTTTAGCCCTTGGTGACCCTGTTTTTTTAATTTGAGGCCATTTCGGGGCCTGTTTTGGAGGCGGAAGTTTTCTGCACGCACTCAGGAAAAAGCCCTGTTTTATGCTGTGCGACCACTGTTCAACAGGTCGGTAAAAAGTTACCATAGATATTGCATCGTATGCTCGTGTGCAGAGACATTGGGAGTTACAGAATCATCCTTGGTTCCTGTATATGCAAAATCATCACTAGGAAGTGACTGTGTGGTCAAATACCACTTTCGCCAGTTTTGCAGATTTGCCCTTGTGAGGCTGAAGCTGTGTTCTTTGCAGTGACAGAATTTTTTGCAATGTTCTGTAATGGCGTCTGATTCTCTTTCACAGATTGTCACTGAAAAGCTTGACAAGAACAACTTCCAAGCATGGAAGTTTAGAATGACGAATTTCCTTATGGGAAAAGGATATTGGGAATTTGTTGCAGGAAATGAAGAAGAACCAGTTCTTCCTGATGTTCCCAATCAACAACAAATGTAGGCATTTAAAGCATGGCATGAGAGAGCCAGGAAAGTTATGTACTGGCTGTCTATCAGCATTTCAGACTCTATGATTGTGCATATTCAAGATGCAAGTACGCCAAAGGAGGCATGGGATACTTTGTCAAAAATGTATAGCACAAATACGCAAGCCAGGAAAATGCAGCTCAAGCAAGAGTTGCACAATGTGCAAAGAGAAAATATGAGCATCAACGACTACCACATGAAGGTGAAGAAGATTGCAGATGCACTTGCTTCCATTGGGTCGCCAGTGGAAGATGATGATTTAGTTTCTGTGACCTTGAATGGTCTAGGAAAGGATTATGCACAGTTCCGAACATCAATTTCCGTCCGTGAAAGATTTCCTGATTTTGAGGAGTTGATTGCTCTTCTAATTTCTGAGGAGCAAAGAAATGGTGGTGCATCTTCTTCAGGAGGAACTTCAAAAGAAGCTGTCTTCTACTCAAATGCTGGAAGAGGTAGAGGCAGAGGTAGAGGAGGCCGATTTGGAGGCCGTGGTAGAAATCGGAATATACAGCAAACTCAAGAAAACCAGTCCTATGGAGGAGGACGTGGTAACTCTAGAGGCAGGGGGAGCCAAAGAGGTCGTGGTGGATGGCAAAGAGGCCAAAATGCAAACAACAATGTTGAATGCTACTACTGTGGTAAAATGGGTCATATGGCTAAAGACTGCTATAAAAAGCAGAATGACATCATGAATGGGAAATTGCAACAAGGGAATTATGCATCTTCTAGTAGACAGGGTGATGATAGAAATGAGCATTTGTTTATGGTGCAGCACATGAATAATTTTGTGACAAGTGCAGAAGAAAGCAACGATGTATGGTATGTTGACTCAGGTGCATCAAACCACATGACAGGTCATGCAGAATGGATGGAGGATGCAAGGAAAATGGAAAAACCAGGATTTGTGGAGACTAGTGATGATACTGCACATCCTATTGTGCAGATTGGAAAAATTCCTTTGTCTATGCAGGATGGGAAAAAGAAATACCTGTCCGATGTATTTCATGTCCCGAATATCACCAAGAATCTGGTTTCTGTTGGTCAAATGGTTGAGCAGGGCTTGCAGGTCAGATTTAATCCTCATGGATGCTTTGTTGAGGATATGAAAAATAAAGGTCCCTTGATAGCAAAAGGAAAGAAGAAGGGCAGAATGTTTACGTTGGATGCAGACATGCCTGAATTGAGTGCAACAATGTTTGCACATGGGACCGGTGTAGTTGCAGATATTGATATCTGGCATAAACGCATTGGTCATGTTAATGTACAACGACTTAAATCAATGCAGGCCCAAAATATTGTTGCAGGATTGCCTAAATTCAAGGTTGCAGAAATGCATAAGGTATGTGAAGCCTGTCAATTTGGAAAACAGGCAAGGAAACCATTTCCTAGACATGTTCAAGAGAGTGAGAAGCCATTGGAATTAATCCACTCTGATGTGTGGACTACTAAAGCTGCATCTCTTGGAGGCTGTCATTATTTTGTCACTTTTATTGATGACTATAGCAGAAAAGTTTGGGTGTATTTTATGAAAAAAAAAAGTGAAGTTTTTGGGCATTTCAAAACTCTTAAAGCTATGGCTAAAAAAGAAACATGTCTGCAAATAAAATGCCTAAGGTCAGATGGAGGGGGAGAGTACCTCTCAAATGAGTTTGCAAGGTTCCTGCAGGAGCATGGCATAAAGCAGCAATATTCATGCAGTCATACCCCACAACAAAATGGAATTGCAGAAAGGAAAAATAGGCATATTGGAGAGGTATCTCATGCCATGTCAATGAAAAAGACCTGCCAGATTTTTATTGGGTTGAAGTAGTTGCTACAGCAGTCTACATAATGAACACGATTCCCACTGCAGCAATACATGGGATGACTCCAGAGGAGAGGTATACTGGTAGGAAACCAGATATTTCTCATTTGAAAATTTTTGGTTGCATTGCCTATGTACATGTGCCAGATGAGTTGGATCCAAAAGTTGGATCCAAAAGTTGGATCCAAAAGTTGAGAAGTGCATCTTTATTGGTTACTCTCTGCAGCAAAAAGGGTATAGATGCTATAACCCTTCTGCTCGTAAGTTTATAGTGAGTAGAGATGTTGTTTTTGATGAGATGAGTAGCTGGTATAAACCAGTAAATGTGATTGATGATGTAGGTGCACAAAATGGTAATGCTGCACAGAATTCACAGCAGCAGACACAAAATATTAGTGGACCTGGAGCGTCCTCTAGCAGTGGTTCACATTCTTCGCCATGGACAGACAGATTGAGATCAGGAGAATCTTCTCAAAGCAATGCAGATAGTGGTATGCACGTATCACGAAAAGGAAAAGAGAAGGTTGATCAGCCCATGTTTGATGTGAATGCAGGTCACTCTTATGTGGATGGTGAATCCAGTGGCTCAGAACAGAGCATTGATGATGAGTTGGGTATTCCTTCTATTGTTACACCTGGAGTAAGGAAGACCAGGGATATTTTGAGAGCACCTGGGAGTGAACCTATTTTGCGCAGGTCTATGAGAGCTAGGTATCCAGTGGATAGGCTGAAATATGATGGATTTACAGCCATTCCCTATGCATATATGGTCAAAGTGATACAGGAACCAGAACCCACTTCTTTTGAGCAAGCCATGGGAAAAGAAAAATGGGAGAAAGCCATGGATGAAGAAATGGATGCCTTGGAAGCAAATGCTACATGGGAATTGATACCTTTGCCTAAAGGTAAGAATGCAATTGGCTGTAAGTGGGTTTATAAGGTGAAGCACAATGCAGATGGTTCTGTGAACAGATACAAGGAAAGATTAGTAGTCAAGGGGTATGCACAAACATATGGCATTGACTATGAAGAAACATTCAGTCCGGTTGCAAGGATGGCAACCGTAAGAGCAGTCATTGCTATGGCTGCATCAAAGGGATGGTCTTTACATCAGATGGATGTAAAGAATGTCTTCTTGCATGGTGATTTGCAAGAAGAGGTCTATATGGAGTAGCCACCAGGTTATGTGCATGTTGTTCATCCTGAGTTTGTTTGCAGGTTGAAGAAAGCCTTGTATGGCTTGAAGCAAACACCTAGAGCATGGTTTGACAAGATAGGACAATATCTTGTCACTATTGGCTTTCAGATTTCCAAGGCAGATTTCTCACTTTATGTGAGAAAAACAGAGAAAGGTATTATGCTACTTGTCATTTATGTTGATGATTTGATTATGACAGGTGAGAGTGATGAAGATATCCTTCATGTGAAAATGCTATTGAAGCAGAAGTTTGAAATGAAGGATTTGAGAGAGCTGCATTATTTCTTGGGCATTGAGGTGATTAGATCACCAAGTGGGATAGAGCTCTTGCAGAGGCAGTATGGATTGGACATGCTGTCCAAATATGGGATGACAGGCTGTAAGCCTATTTCAGTTTCTTTGGAGCAGAATGTGAAGCTGAGCGCAGATGCAGGTGAGCTTCTGGAAGACCCTACTATGTACAGACGCATAGTAGGAAGCTTGATTTATATGACTATTACCAGGCCAGATTTGAGCTACGTTGTTGGATTGGTAAGCCAGTTTATGCAGGCTCCAAGGAAACCGCATTTGGATGCGGCTAGACACATACTCAGGTATGTGAAGTCCACATTGTAGTATGGACTATTTTATGAGACTGGGGTTCAGATACAGTTGCATGGATACACTGATGCTGATTGGGCTGGTAGCATTTCTGATAGACGATCTACCAGTGGATATGTGTTCTCTTTTGGGAGTGATGCACTCACTTGGAGCAGCAAGAAACAGCCTACAGTTGCCTTGTCCAGCACAGAGGCTGAGTACAGGGGTGCAGCAATGGCTGCATGTGAGGTAGCTTGGTTGCATAAGCTACTTTATGATATGCATCAGCCTACAGATGGGCCAGTTGTCATTTATTGTGACAACATGAGTAGTATACACTTGGCAAATAACCCAGTCTATCATGCTAGAACAAAGCACATTGAGGTGCATTATCACTATGTGCGGGAGAGGGTTTTACTAGGTCTTATTGATTTAGTTTATGTCAACACAGAGGATCAGGTAGCTGACATATTCACGAAGGCATTGGGCACAGAGAAGCTGCGCAAGTTCAGAGACCTGCTTAGTGTGCAGGAATTGGGATTGAGCTCGAGGGGGAGTGTTGAGATATCGAGCTCCACTCGTGATACGCCAGGGTGACCGTTGTGTATTTATGTCACCGACTTGTCAGTTGCAGATGCGGTTGGTACACCGCCCATGAATAATAGCTAGATGATAGCTATCCTTATCTACTCTAGTTCGTGGCTAAGTTAGTATGCCACCTTAGTTAGTTGAGTTTGATTTGAGACCCATATATAGGGTTCTTCTATTTCTATGTATGAGAGTTCTTTTTGGCTTACACAACTAAGAAGAGGAAAACTGTTTTCAGCCTCCATCTCTGTGTGTATTTCCCCATTGTGCAAGCAAGAAAGCTTCAAGTGAGACTCCTTCCTTCTCTCCCACAATTCTAACAAGTCCTACCTACCATTGCTAGGGAAATGCAAAATGGTTGTCTCTATTGAGTCTAAAAGCCTACATATGATCTTCTATGTGATGCCCAACACTAAGGCCGTTGGTAAGGAATCATTGCTAGGACACATATTTAAAAAACAAGCACATTGCAATGTTGACTATGACTCACAACACACTTACCTCGCTATTGGCAATGTTCAAATAGTGATGATGCTCAACAAAGGTAGTGCAACTCCATTGTAGCCTGTAGTGCCACCAATAGAGGAACCAAGTGCAAGGTCAAAGGAATGGAGTCGTAACTTGTCCCACCCTGCCAAGACAAACTACTCGCCACCTAAAGGAGCCACATCATGCCCTTATGACATGGACTGTCACACCCACTTGGAATATAATACAAACTTCTACGATTGGCTCATAACAAAGTAAAGCACAGTAAGCATGCACTTAATTCCCTTAACCCTTCATCCTCCAATACTAGGAAGGATTTTCATTATTCCTGGGGAGGAGGGGGTAAGGTAAAAAAGAAAACATGACTTGAACTTCAGAACTTGAAATCGAAAAAGATTCAAAAGCAAAAAAGGACAAATAAAGGAAACTTGTACTTGAAGAAACACTTTTATAGAAATTTTGCTTGGAATGTGTGGATTGCCTGAAGTATAAAAAGTTTCCATTCTTTACTGGAACATCACACCATTCCATAATGTTTGATCTTAAACTTTTTTGTTTTTGGCAAAAGTGCTCTCAAAGGAGCTAATTGTAAATTGTTGTGTTGTAATAGGAACTTGAGATGGTAGGCCTTAGAGGAAGAGCATAACAAGTACTAATTGGCCACTAAAACGCAAGTCTACGACCAAATAAAGTACCACAATGTTAGCAATTAAAGAGAGTTGGTGAACAAGGAAGGTGTGGTGGGACAAATAGTTGACCAATGCAGTCTCCACAAATACATAGAGAAGATTGGCCAGAAAATTGGCTAGAAAATTGACCATAGCATATGCACATAATTCCTAAGAAATTTTGACCTAAGAAGGAACATTGGTACGATGACCATCAGACAAGGCAAAACCTCTAGAAAGGTAGAAGTTGCCGTTAATCCAAAAATTGTGGAGAAGGCATTGGGATTAGTGGAGAAGCCAAAAAAGAGGTATGAGGAAACTTTTTCTCTAGTGGCTAAAATGGCATTATAAGGACTATCATGGCAATCACTACATCAAAGGGTGGATTGTACATCAAGTGGATGTAAAGAATGCCTTCTTGCAAGGAGAGCTGCAAGAGGAGGTTTATGTGGAGCAGTCACCTAGTTATGTAGATGAGAGTCATCTAGCTTCATAAGGTCTTGTATGGGGGGCTAAAGCAAGCACCTAGGGCATGGCATGATAGGATTGTTGAATACCTTATCAGCATTGGATTTCATAGAGCACATGCTAATCACTCACTCTATATATGTGAGAGTGATGCAAGTATTGTGCTCATTACTATATATGTGGATAATTTAATCATTGTGGATGATAGTGAGATAGAGATTGATAATGTAAAGAGTCTCCTCAAGACTAAATTTGAGATGAAGGATTTGGGAGAGCTATGCTATTTTCTCGACATAGAGATAATCAAGACTCTAGAGGGTGGGTATATGGTTGTCACAGAGACAATATGTGTTAAACAAGTATGGTATATTGATTACAAGCCTATTTCTATACCTTTGGATATTAATGCTAAGCTTAGTAGATATGATGATGACTTGATTGAGGATGTCACTATGCATCGAAAGATTGTGGGTAGTCTTATCTATTTGATGATCACTAGGTGAGACTTAAACTAACAATTGGTTTAGAGAGTTAATTTATACAACTTCCATAGAAGCCACATTTGGATACAATGCAACAACTCACATTGTGCTATATCAAGTCCACATTGGACTATGCCTTATTCTATGGGACAGGCATATCATTGGATTTGCATGGTTAGATAGATGCAAATTGCGCTAGTAGTATTTCAGAGGGGAGGTCTACTAGTGGGTTTATGTTTTCCTTTGGTAATGCTGCTATTACTTAGAGTAATAAGAAAAAACCAACAATTGCTTTGTTTAGTGCAAAGACAAAGTACAGAGGTGTTGCAATTGGAGCATGTGAGGTAGCTTGATTACTCAAGTTACTTTGGTGATTTTGGGATAAAGGAGGAAAAGAAGGTTATCATCTACTATGATAGCCTTACTAGCATTCAATTGGCTAGAAACTCAGTGTATCATGCGTAGACCAAACATATAGAGGTCCATTACCATTTCATTTGGAAGTGGGATTTGGCAAGTGATATTGACTTGGTTTATGTCAACACATAGGATCAAGATATTAACATTTTCACTGAGGCCTTGCAAGTTGGGAAGCTTCAACATTTTAGGCCTATACTTGGAGTTCATGAGCTCATGTTGAGCTTGAGGGGGAATGTTGAGATGTTGAGCTCTACATGAGCTTGCATTCACTATGTGCCTTGGTGATATGGCAAGATATTACTCACTAGCATGTTAGGTGACCAACATGAGGATATAGTAGTGATTCTACAGCTAGACTACACCCATGCAATCTACCCTTGGTTATCTACCCTTGGTTATGGCACATTTATTGTGCCACCTTTTCTTTCCTTGGTAGGTTCACACTTACTGATTGTGGGTACATATGCTGTGTACTTTCATATTAGTATTTTATCATGTTATAGACTTAGTTCTTTTTGTGTGGAAGAAGAAGAAAGAAGGAAAAAGAAAATTTTAGCCCCATCTCTCTATGTTCTCAAGTCTCCATTGCTTATGTATGTGTACTCTTGGGTTTTTCACCTCTCTCCTCTCTTGTTTATTTTCACGAAATGCTAATGAAAAGATATCCATGAGCATATGCCACCCTCAAGACCTAGAAACCACCATCAAACATCGTAAGCAACACCATCTTAGATCTTCACATGGATAGACAACTCTGAATCATTCTTGCTTGCTCATGGTATTTCAATCTCATTGTTTTTTTAAAAGCACAAGAAAGATTTAATACAAAGATTTATCACTGTTGTTGTTGTTATTAAAAAGGTCAACTCAAGTCAAAGGAACTTGTTCTCTCAAGTGCCTCCTAAGTTAGTAGAACCACTAGAAAAATAGCTAGGTAGTACCAACTTTTGGTGACTTGAAATTAATTGGCCATAGCTGCCACCTTCCTAATAAGGGAGACATTAATTCATTGGCATAGATCCATTACTTCATTCTTTCCATCAACTATTGGACATCATAATCTCGATTTGTAGTCATCCCTCTAATGTGACCATGCCTTAAGAAGCATATTTTGCTTTATCAAAGGCCACTACAACACCTTGGGCATATAGTGACATCTGTAGTGATACTCATTGTCTACAAACCTGCCCCCGCCCAATTTTTGCTATTAGCATCACCATGA